>NC_068453.1:11557257-11699757 GCF_023373465.1 Oncorhynchus keta
GGTCATGTTAGTGTCAAGTTCTAAAAATGTTCTACCTTTCACTATTTCTCCTCTTTCTGTCTCTCTTTTTCTCTCTTTTTCTCTCTCTCCGCCTCTGTGTGCAGGGTACTAGGTGGTGGGGGCGCTGCTGTCCTATCCTCCACCCCCGTCCCTCCAGACTCGACCCAGGACCCCCCAGCCCCTGTCTGGCAGAGGGCAGGAGAGGACAGGGACGGTCGTTTGTCCAGTTATGAGGGCGACCCAGGAACACCGGAGGACCCTGACAGAGACATAGACGGAGACCGACCATCCTGCCACTACTCCCCTCACCACCCTCGACCGCTGGGGGTATGTACCTTTAGTCTTTTAACAGACGCTCTTTTCCAGGGTCACTTATAGGAGAAATGTAGGTTAAATGCGTTGTCTACACAACATTTAACATTTAAGGTAGCTATGTGCAAAAATATGTATAATTAGTACAAAGGGTGTGTAAGTAATTGCTACATTTCAGCTGCTTCTAAAATATCTGTAAACCTAATAAAGGACTTGTAAATCCTTTTATAAAACGTTCCCTTACCTGTCTAACACCCCGACTGAAATCAACCCTACGCCCCTTCCCTAGAGCTAGGAAGATAAACAGAAAACTACCGACACGGACATTGCCCTCTTACCGGCGCATTTTGGTTACATCTGTAATTTTCGGTGAATATGCTATACAACGTTGCTTTGGACGTTTTTATTTTTGATTTATTTATTTATTTAAATTCTCCCCAATTTCGTGGTATCCAATTGTTTAGTAGCTACTATCTTGTCTCATTGCAACAACTCCCGTACGGGCTCGGGAGAGACAAAGGTTGAAAGTCATGCGTCCTCCGATACACAACCCAACCAAGCCGCACTGCTTCTTACAACAGCGAGCATCCAACCCGGAAGCCAGCCGCACCAATGTGTCGGAGGAAACACCGTGCACCTGGCAACCTTGGTTAGCGCGCACTGCGCCCGACCCGCCACGGGAGTCGCTGGTGCGCGCTGAGACAAGGACATCCCTACCTGCCAAGCCCTCCCTAACCCGGACGATGCTAGGCCAATTGTGCGTCTCCCCACGGACCTCCCGGTCGCGGCCGGTTACGACAGAGCCTGGGCGCGAACTCAGAGTCTCTGATGGCACAGCTGGCGCTGTAGTTTATTATTTAAAAAAAAAACATTATTTCACCTTTATTTAACTAGGCAAGTGATGGCCAGCCCTGGCCAAACCCAGACGACGCTGGACCAATTTTGCGCCGCCCTATGTGACTCCCAATCATGGCCGGTTGTGATACAGCCTGGATGGAACCAGGGACTGTAGTGACGCCTCTTGCACTGGGATGCAGTGCCTTAGACCACTGTGCCACTCAGTACGGTGACATGGCAATAGCTCCTCAGTCATTACTAAGGCATAGCCCTATAGTATTATCATCAGGCATGCCGGCTGAGGTTTCCACAATATTGCTTACACAACCAAATCTCTACAGTGTGTGTGTGTGTGCAATAAATTTACCCATTTTGCTCGATAACGATAAGTACAAAGTCACTTTCCATTAGTGGCAGGGATCTCGACTTTGCCAGTGCCAAGACCGACATGAAAGTTAGCTACAATGTTTCATCTAACATGTTCAGTGAATGCATGAGGGGTATTTTGATGTGCAACCGGTCAAAATAGGATCCAGAATGATCAGATTTCTTCGTGGCTTTTTATAGATTATTTTGCCTGCATCTTTTTTTTTTTGTGCATATTGCCTTCGTTAATATGACACATAATTCACCACCTGAGGAAGTAAGAACTCAAAACACATATTGCTAACCCTAATTATATGACATTGTTGCTAGATGGCCATGTAATGGACCTAACAGTAAATGTAATGCCTCAACAAAAACTTTCCATTGGCAGGCATCTATAGACGACTTGATGTATTGACTGCAAACGGCACGATCCGTCAGCGCATCATCTCAATCACATACTCTGTCTGCAAAATGCTGTTATTTCCTCAATATTGAGAGCTTAGGAACAAATATGCTCACATAAAGCTGAGAATGTCCTATTTTTTTAACAACGGCAAAATACGTTTTTAAAAACGTTGTTTTCCCCAAAAATCACATTTTGAAATGTTGATGAGTGGCTGTATGCCTGCGCTTATCAGAAAGCACCTGTCCATTGACTTGGTGGGGAAAGTGGGGAAAGGGAGTGAAACTGGGTAGCGAAACAGGGACTGGGAAGAGACTGTACTTTCTTTGCAGAAAGCACGTTAACGGACATTACTGTTGACAAAATAATGTTTTTAGAAGAAAAACATCCAAAGAAGGGCCTCCCGGGTGGCGTAGAGGTTAAGGGCGCTGTACTGCTGTACTGCTAACCGATCGCTGCAGCTGTACATAGTCTATCGGTAAATAGCCCACCCAATTTACCTACCTCATCCCCATACTGTTTATATTTATTTACTTTTTTGCACACCAGTATCTCTACCTGTACATGACCATCTGATCATTTATCAGTGTTAATCTGCTCAATTGTAACTATTCGCCTACCTCCTCATGCCTTTTGCACACAATGTATATAGACTTTTTTTTCTTCTTTTTTTTCTACTGTGTTATTGACTTGTTTATTGTTTACTCCATGTGTAACTCTGTGTTGTTGTCTGTTCACACTGCTATGCTTTATCTTGGCCAGGTCACAGTTGTAAATGAGAACTTGTTCTCAACTAGCCTACCTGGTTAAATAAAGGTTACATTTTAAAATGTGAAAAAGTAGGGGTGTAACGATACGCATATTTGTACTGAACCGTTCGGTACGGAAACCTCAGTTCGGTCTGCACTGTGAACACGAATGAATACATACAAATATGACAATATGTAAACACTAAACCTATAGACTATCAAATCAAATTTTATTGGTCACATACACATGGTTAGCAGATGTTAACCTCTTGCTCCTACCTGGCACGCAGGCGTCCCATCTAGACATCTGGAAATGCAAATGTGCTACGCTAAATGCTAATAGTACTAGTTCAAACTCAAACGTTCATTAAAATACACATGCAGGGTATTGAATTAAAGCTACACTCGTTGTGAATCCAGGCAACAAGTCATATTTTCAAAATGCTTTTCGGCGAAAGCATGACAAGCTATTATCTGATAGCATGTAACACCCCAAAAGACCCGCAGGGGACGTAAACAAAATAATTAGCATAGTCGTCGCTACACAAACCGCACAAATAAAATATAAAACATTCATTACCTTTGACCATCTTCTTTGTTGGCACTCCTAGATGTCCCATAATCACTATTGGGTCTTTTTTTTTCTTGATTAAATCGGTCCATATATAGCCTAGATATTGATCTATGAAGACTGTGTGAAAAACGGAAAAAAATAGCGTCTTATAACGTAACGTCATTTTTTAAAATAAAAAAAGTTGACGATAAACTTTCACAAAACACTTCGAAATAATTTTGTAATGCAACTTTAGGTATTAGTAAACGTTAATAAGGGATCAATTTGATCACGAGGCGATGTGTATTCTATAGGGGTACGTCTGGAAATAATGTCTAGGTAAATCTCAACCAAAATATCCGGTCCGAGACCTGAAGAAATCGGCTGTCTCTTCTTCGTTTGACCAAGAAAGGCAAATGACAAGACTGTTGACATCGTGTGGAAGCTGTAGGAATTGCAATCTCGGCTCCAGGTAATTTGCTTTCCCATAGACAATTCATGCAAGTGGCGCATTGATATATTTTCCCATTTTCAGTGATCAGATTTTCCTGCGCTTTTCGATGAAACGCACGTTCTGTTATAGTCACAGCCGTGATTTAACCAGTTTCATAAACGTCTGAGTGTTTTCTATCCACACATACTAATCATATGCATATACTATATTCCTGGCATGAGCAGCAGGGCGCTGAAATGTTGCGCGATTGTTCGAAAAAGTAGGGGGTAGGAGTAACAGGTTAATGCGAGTGTAGCGAAATGCTTGTGCTTCTAGTTCCGACCTTGCAGTAATATCTAACAAATAATCTAACAATTCCCCAACAACTATCTTATACACAAGTGTAAAAGAATTAATAAGAATATGTACATAAAAATATATGGATGAGCGATGGCCGAACGGCATAGGCAAGATGCAGTAGATGGTATAGAGTACAGTATATACATATGAGATGAGTAGTGTAGGATATGTAAACATTATATAAAGTGGCATAGTTTTAAAGTGACTAGTGATACATTTATTACATCCAATGTTTTATTATTAAAGTGGCTGGAGTTGAGTCAGTGTGTTGGCAGCAGCCACTCAATGTTAGTGGTGGTTGTTTAACAGTCTGATGGCCTTGAGATAGAAGCTGTTTTTCAGTCTCTCTGTCCTAGCTTTGATGCACTTGTACTGACCTCGCCTTCTGGATGGTAGCGGGGTGAACAGGCAGTGGCTTGGGTGGTTGTTGTCCTTGATGATCTTTTTGGCCTTCCTGTGACATCGGGTGGTGTATGTGTCCTGGAGGGCAGGTAGTTTGCCCCCGGTGATGCGTTGTGCAGACCTCACTACCCTCTGGAGAGCCTTACCGTTGTGGGCGGAGCAGTTGCCGTACCAGGCGGTGATACAGCCCGATGGGATGCTCTTGATTGTGCAATCTGTAAAAGTTTGAGTGTTTTTGGTGACGAGCCGAATTTCTTCAGCCTCCTGAGGTTGAAGATGCGCTGTTGCGCCTTTTTCACCATGCTGTCTGTGTGGGGGGACCATTTCAGTTTGTCCGTGATGTGTATGCCAAGGAACTTAAAACTTTCCATCTTCTCCACTATTGTCCCGTTGATGTGGATAGGGGGATGCTCCCTCTGCTGTTTCCTGAGTTCCACGATAATCTCCTTTGTTTTGTTGATGTTGAGTGTGAGGTTATTTTCCTGACACCACACTCCGAGGGCCCTCACCTCCTCTCTGTTGGCCGTCTGGTCGTTGTTGGTAATGAAAACCTACCACTGGAGTGTTGTCCGCAAACTTGATGATTGAGTTGGAGGAGTGCATGGCCATGCAATCATGGGTGAACAGAGAGTACAGGAGAGGGCTGAGAATGCACCCTTGTGGGGCCCCAGTGTTGAGGATCAGCGGGGTGAAGATGTTGTTTCCTACCCTCACCACCTTGGGGTGGCCCGTCAGGAAGTCCAGGACCCAGTTGCACAGGGCATGGTCGAGACCCAGGGTCTCGAGCTTAATGACGAGTTTGGAGGGTACTATGGTGTTAAATGCTGAGCTGCAGTCGATGCACAGCATTCTTACATAGGTATTCCTCTTGTCCAGATGGGTTGGGGAAGGTTTTAATAGTTGCTGTGGGTACAACATTACCGATGCACTTGCTTATAAACTCGCTCACCGAATCAGAGTATTCATCAATGTTATTGTCCGACGCTATGCGGAACATATCCCAGTCCACGGGATCGAAGCAATCTTGAAGCGTGGAATCAGATTGATCGGACCAGCGTTGAACAGACCTGAGCACAGGCATTTCCTGTTTTAGTTTCTGTCTTTAGGCTGTGAGCATAAAATGGAGTCATGGTCAGATTTTCCAAAAGGAGGGCGGGGCGGGGCTTTGTATGCATCGCGGAAGTTAGCGTAACAATGGTCCAGGATTCTTTCTGCCCGGGTAAGCGCATTCGATATGTTGATAAAATCTTGTTTTCAGATTAGCCTTGTTAAAATCCCCAGCACAATGAATGCAGCCTCAGGATATGTGGTTTCCAGTTTACATAGAGTCCAATGAAGTTCATTCAGGGCCATCGATGTGTCTGCTTGATGTGGCTGTGATTATAATCGAAGAGAATTCCATTGGTAGATAATGCGGTTGACATTTGATTGTAAGGAATTCTAGGTCAGGTGAACAGGAGGACTTGAGTTCCTGTATGTTGTTATGATCACACCACGACTCGTTAATCATAAGGCATACCCTCCCGCTCTTCTTCTTATCAGAGAGATGTTTGTTTCTGTCAGCGCGATGCGTGAAGAAACCAGGTGGCTGTACCGACTCCGATAGCGTGTCTTGAGTGAGCCATGTTTCCGTGAAACAAAGAACGTTACCATCTCTGATGTCTCTCTGGAAGGCAACCCTTGCTCGAATTTTGTCTACCTTGTTGTCAAGAGACTGGACATTGGCGGGTAGTAAACTCCGGAGCGGTGCGCGATGTGCACGTCTACGGAGCCTGACCAGAAGACCGCTTCTCCTGCCCCTCCTGCGGCGCCGTTGTTTTGGGTCACTGGCCGGGATCCGATCCATTCCTGGTCGTAATGTTGGTAAGTTGACGTTGCTCTTAAATCCAATCGTTCTTCCTGGCTGTATGTAATAAGACTTAAGATTTCCTGGGGTAACAATGTAATAAATAATACATAAAAAAAAAACGAAATACTGCACAGATTCCTAAGAACGCGGAAAGAAGCGACCATCTCTGTTGGCGCCAGAAGATATGATACGTACGCTGTGTTTACAGGCCTGCACCTCTTGAGTAAATATTAACGGGAAAAACAACATTTCAGGCTATTCCGTTAAAACAAGCTGTGCGCTTGTTAATCAATATCAAAACCTTAATTGGGGCATTTGAAAATGCTATTTTCTGAGGCACAGCCGGGGAACTAGTTCTATGGTGGGGTCGATAAACCAGAATTGGAGGATCCTCCATCGTTTAAATCTCCCGTTTGGGAACATTTTAGCTTGCTAGTAGATTACAACATCGATGGACATAGAGTTGTGGGTAAAACGTTAACAGTATGTCGCCACGCTCAACCAGAATAGCTTATGCAGCTGGCAACACCTCAAATATGTTGCCATCACCTCAGTATACCGCATGCAAGCAGCCCTTGGCAGCAGATTCTGACCTGACCAAGAGATAGGTAGGTTATGTTTATATTTTTTACAGTCTTCGGTTTATAGCCACGGATATGTGCCTATTCTCGGTGGTTGAGAATAGAGGGTTTCAGCACCTCGTGATAGTGCTCGAGCCACACTACAAACTTCCCTCTTGCACCCATTTCAGCAAACAGGTAGCACCCGCTCTATATAAGCATACAAAAACCAAAGTGTTCAATGAATTGGCACTTAAGTGTCATCACATCGCATAACCCCAGAGTGGGAGATGTACCGTGCTACAGAAACGCCCCCTTTATGAGCGCCACAAGTGTGTATCTGGCACTGAAGGATGCAGTGTCATGGTGCGTTCGTTACCAAGATGGAAGTTGGAATTTGCCACTTGAACGACCCTCCAACTAGTTATTACTAGTGGGAAACTCCTGAGCTCCCACTTCTCCCGCATACTGACCTTTGACCTCACCTACTAAGGAAATGACCCCTAACAGCATTTTCAGCAGTTCAATACGACAACGAAATATTGCTTTAAAAAAAATATATATATATATTCATGTGGATTTGGAACTGTATAATAGCTGTACTTTTAGTTTAGCCATTAGCCAATCTGCGTCTCTCAGTGAGTTAAAATCACATGAACGCATCCAACTGGTGAATTCCCACCTCCCACATGGTCACAAACGCAGCGTCAGAGTGGAAACCTGGCCCGACATAACAATCCTGTCACGACAGACAATGCCAGGAACATTGTGAATGCTGTACATTGTGACGCTGTACATTGTGAATGCTGTACATTGTGTGAATGCTGAACATTGTGACGCTGTACATTGTGTGAATGCTGAACATTGTGACGCTGTACATTGTGTGAATGCTGTACATTGTGTGAATGCTGAACATTGTGAATGCTGTACATTGTGTGAATGCTGTACATTGTGTGAATGCTGAACATTGTGAATGCTGTACACTGTGAATGCGGAACATTGTGAATGACAATCTTCCCACTGTCCCAAAATCCGAACCGAACCATGACCCCTAAAAACCTCAATGCGTACCGAACCATGGGTTTGGTGAACCGTTACACCCCTTAGCTTGAAGCCCATCCATACAGGCTGATTTGATCTCTTTTCTCCGACTGTGTTAACCCCTCCCTCCATGTTTCAGTGCTGTGCGTTCAACAGCAGGCTGATGGGGCGTGGTCACTATGTGTTTGACCGGCGGTGGGACAGGATGAGGCTGGCGTTACACTGCATGGTGGAGAAACATGTCAACGCTCAGATGTGGAGGTGAGGAAAGTGTGCGTCTGTTGTTGTACCAGTCTAAATGATTTGTCGGCCCGTGTTCTGGGGCTCTGGGACAAACTCCAATGTATTTGCATCCAGCTTAAGACTTCTGAGATGCCCTATGGAGAAAGTGGGTTCAGCTGTCTAGGGAAGACACACAGAGACTCATAGACACTATTAATAGGTGTGGAATGGCAGATGTTAGTATGACCTGGATCTGCTGAGGCTCTGGAATAGGACGTCAGCTCATATTCTAGACAGTAATGTCTCTGAACCCCTGTAAATCTACGGGTCAGTATTTCATTATGGCTCTGGTTTTCCTAACGCGCTGCCTCTGCTTGTCTCTGTCCTCTGCTGTGTTACAGAAAGGTGCCCCTGGCTGCTGAGAGCCCTCCCTCCCCCAGCTCTCTCACCCCTCCTCCCCCCCTTTCCTCCCCCTCCTTCCCTCCCTCCACCAATGGAGCCTTCTCCCTTGGATCCTACTCCACAGCCTTCCCCCAGAATGCATCAGCAGCAGGGTTGTTTGGCATCAGGGACCCCTCCCTGGCCCCTGTCTCCGCCTTAGGGAAACCACGTAACGACACTTCCACCAAACCCATCAGGCCCCCAGGGAGGAAGGACCACCCTTCCCATCAGGCCCCCAAGAAGAGGAGGACCACCCTTCCATCTAGTTTTGACACTCTCAGGGGGAACAACAGCAGCTACCACACTCTGACTCCCACCCCCATGCTCAGCTCTGGCTTGCCCCCTCAGTGGTAGGAGAAAGCCCTTAGGACACAGTGCCAGTGAGGTGGGGGTCAGGGCTGAGGACTGGTACTCCAACCCTGACCCAACCACCACCACACCCTACCCCCTCACTACGGACCACCAAAGCCCCCTGCCTCCACCCAGCCCCCTGGCCCACGGAGGAGGGGTGGATGGGAGAAAGAGGAGGAGCCCCAGTGCGTACGGAGGAGGAGGGAAGCCCAGTAAGGTGACCAAAGCAGCAGCAGGGCTGGACGGCATCTTCAGGAGGAACAGCACTGGACTTCTGGCCTCAGGCCCCGAGTCACCTCGACAGGTAAACACACCTAACTCACCTGGTTACTGACATGGTAATTCACCTCACTTGACAGCTTCAAGTTAGCTTGGCTCAAATACAAATAGACTGCCTCATATTTATTTTTGCTGTCACGGATTATACAGATTGATGTAGTTTTTGGATATGGGTTGAGCTTGACTGTCAACTTGTATCTTTCTTTCTCCTTTTCTTACCTTCTCTCTGCTCTTCCTCTCCCCCTGTTTCTCTCTTTCCTCTTGCAGTCCAAGTTGCATCATTGACAATAACAGGAGAAATGGACAGAATGCTGGGCAGCTGCGTGGACTAGAATCTGTGACCTTTGACCCAATGTCAGTAACACAGGGTCCTGCACCTCTGAACAGTGACGTCACCCCGCCCACACATTGATCAGCCAATGGGCGGTTTTGCAGAGGTAGTCTCCATGAATCAAGACACTCATCATCACAAACTGCCCCCTGAAAAGGGAATCTGCTTTAGTTTGGCATCTTCATCACCACTCTACATGCATTTAGACATTTGTTGTCGTAGCTTCCTGTTCCTGTGTGGTCAGGTGACCAGGAAGGAATTCCCATGTCCAAAAATTTCCTCAGACAGACCTGTCTTGACAGCCCCAGCAGACCTCCCTTCCTCACCACACACACACACCCTTCTCTCCAGCATGCCAGAGTTCAAAGTGCACTTGCTCTCCTCCTGGAGGCTACACAACGACCTGTCTGTCACACAAGGGAAGACTTCATACCGACACTTTTTCATGAAATGGCTTGCAAAATAGGAACAATTCAGGTTATCCAGGATTGTTTTTACTATTCCTCTCAAATGTTGCGACAGAGTGTCAGGACCTACACCCTAAATGGAAAAAACGATGGTGTTGGATCTTTAAAAATGTATAATAATTTATAATTTCTTCATTTTCTTACTGACCAGAGTAGAGCTACAAACGCTGAGCAAAATTATATTTGTATGTCAATTTTAAAAAGTATTATTATAATCATAGTTATTGTTGAAAATGTGTACATATATTTTCTTATTTATTATTAGTCTCCCCTTACTAAAATAACTGAAGCTATAGTGTTTTACCTGCCAGGTGACGTGTGCGCTCTTAATACGATGCTTAGTATTTTCAAGGGTCCTCTGCCGGTGGTTCTCTCGTTTCACACTTCTTCCAATGTTTCTATATGATATGTACATTACAGAAATGTACATATGGCACCAGCCATCTTCTTTTAATATCGCTGGGTCCACTGCGCTGTGTTCTATTCTGTCAAGGATGGACACACTACAGGGATGTCACTGACATGGGCTGCATCTCAATAGTCTTAAGTGGCATCTTCTCCTCGTCTCCTCCTTTTTTGTCTTTCCTGATCTGAAAACGACGGTGGCCTTTAGAACAAATGTGGTGGTTGCCAGACAGGAATTAGACTTCTGTCTAGCGAGTTCTTGCGGTAGGAAGTTACTTTAGATTACTTCGACGCGTATTTCAGAACAGTGGCAGTGCCCCTACTGTTGCATAGTGTAGGTGGGGAAGTCTGTTCAGTGTTTGCCTGAAGGTAGAATACTGCTTTTTCCGATCCTCTCTTTTGCACTTTTTCCTCATATGCCCCAGTCATTAAATCTACTTCCATTTCTATAGATATTTGCTGGCCACCAAGTATGAACTCTGGGGTGGGAGGACGCGCACAATCAAGACAATTTTTTTTTTTTTTTTTTTTTGTATTTGTAATGAATTTCGAAAATGCTCTTTTGTTTTTCTTTCACTTTGAAAATGTTGACGGTTTTGTAGATCGGCAGGGGGAAAAATCCAATGTATTCCCTTTTTTTAGAGGGAATTGTAAGACTGCAAAATGCGAAGACTGCTAGGGGTGTGTAGACTTTCACCAGGCACTGTATACATTTGTAAAGGTGTTTTGTCAACAACAGTAAATATGAAGACTAGGCCTGTATTCCTTGTGACGTCAATCCCCTCTATAAACCTGTGTAGTGTGGGCCAGGGGTATTCAACTCTGACCCTACGAGGGCCGGAGCCTTCTGGTTTTCTGTTCTACCTGATCAGTAATTGCACCCAGCTGGTGTCCCAGGTCTAAATCAGGGACTGATGGGGAAAAACAATGCATTGAAACTGGCTTTGAGGTCCAGAGATTAGGTTTGAAAGGTGTAGGTTTGAAAGGTGTAGGCTATCTGAATCTCAAGACAGAATGTGTCTGTCACCATGGCTAAGGGAAGTCACAAACACTGTCTGCCTGGTCCAGGGGGAGGTACCGTGGGGGAAGGTTTCTATGCCTGCCGTTTTGTCTTCAGACCCTGCCTCTGCAGGAGTGCACACTCTTCCAAGTCCTTAGGCCCTCCATGTTTCTATAAGTGCTCATAGGTGAAGGTATTGTCTCTTTTTCACCATCTCGGTCAGATATGCTCGCTTTCTGCAAGTGGTCAATGTCGACATGTAACTTCTTCCCGACATAGTATTAGGCTTACAGAATATCAGTTTATAACTCCCATCAATTACCAGTTACTGTTCGGATCACTGAAAAATGTGTGCACTGCTCTAATGGTTAGTCCCGTCAGGAGGCAGCAATGCCCCTCTCCAGTCATTTAGGTTCACAAACGGCACGTGACTGACTAGGTAGTATTCCTGAATGTTAACTTTGCTTCTCCTCCCCTCACTATTTTCACTGAGTGTGGAGCAGCAAATATGCCATCTAGTTCAACTGCCTCAGAGGCTGACTCAAGTTTATGGGGAGTAGCAGTACACTATGGGTACACTATGGGAAGATCTCAATTGCTTCTTCGCTCCTCGTCTCCTTCTCAAAACTCATTGGATAAGAAAGCCAAAAGTCCCGCCCATCTGACCTTCTCCAATGGGTTGTGAGAATGACGGCAGGAAAGAGGACACGAGGAGAATGCAATTGAGGTCTTCCCTACGTGTTGGTCTGAAATGGCACGCTGTTCCCTGTAGTGCACTACTTTTGACCAATGCCCTAATATAAGTGCCCTGGGCAAAACAAGGGCACTGTATTGGGAATACAGTGCCTAAGTAGTGCACTATAGGGAATGACGCAGACTTGAGTAGACTAGTGTTTCAGTGCAGTCTCCCCGCTACTCACCCAGGACCTGGATGTCTCTCTGTAAGTAAGGCCTTATTTTTGTATTCACTGTAAATAAAGCAGAACCTGGTCCTTGTCGAGATCTTACTATGAAATAGTCACTGGTTCACCTTATCAGTCTGTGGTGGCGTCCATCATGTGCTTTCTACTCCTGGGTGACTCTTTTATCCTGTTGTCCCCATGGTGTTTTGAACACATTTAGATGTGTATTTTCAGGTTTGACTATGTTTTGGATTAAAAAAGGATATATAAAATGTTTTCTACCTGCTGTTTTGTCCTGTCCCTTCTTGATGGAATAACTTCACCCAGGTGCACGATTCAGCATAGCAGGATAGTAATTCTGTGGGAGAATATCAATTATATCCTCTTCGCGTCCTCTCACCTTGCCTCCTCAATACCCATTGGATAAGAAGTCAGAGGTCCCACCCCTCTGACCTTCTCCTCCAATGGGTTTTTAGAAGGAGGAATTACACAATTAATTATGCCTGAAAGAGGGACAGACACCCATACATTTCCATTTACTTGAATTAGTCCTCTGTACACTTGCAAAGTCCATTCCCCTCATTCCTGCAAGGGTGGCACTTTTAAAGGCCTACCTAATATAAAATGTATGGATTGTGCCACATGGACTGGAGCAGTGAGTAAAGGCCAGGGTGGGTGTAGTGCTGATGTTTAGGATATCTTTGAGTCCCCTTGTACACATGACCACAAACGATCACTTGGTATACAGTCTAGTAGGTGAGCCAGAATCCATTTTGAAACCAGACCTGATCATTATGTTGGTGAACAAACACTGGCATCTGGAACTGTGTTGAGCAGGGAGCATCCTTCCGTTCGTAATATATTGCGTGAACAACAAGTCCTGGTGTGTAAGGATGGCTACTACAGAGCTGTGTTCATCCTATTCTTCACAGTAGCCTATCCGTCCACCTGTAAAAAGTTCTGCGCTTATAGACTGTCTAGTGTAGCAACAGGTGCCGCCACATCGCAAGAATTGGTAGGCTTGCTGGAAGGCCTCACAAGAGCCTTTTCTGTTCACTTTTAAAATCAAAAGGGAATAGTTCCTAACTGCCCACAAGTAGGCCTATTTGTGTGTTGTAAAGTGGTTATTATAGCAACACAAATAGAGAAACTAGCGCTCCAAAATGTCAAAAAGATGTCAGTAGGTAAAATGGGAAAGGCAGCTTGCATGTAATTGATGACATAAAAGGTTTCCAACACTATGCAGCATGTCAATGAATTCCAAGGGCTTTTCCCCCCCATCGCAAACAGCATTCTTATGATAATAGTTTAATGCTGGTCCTTTGGTTAATTGTCTGGCCGATAGCGGTGGCCACCTTTTGTTGTATTTCTCACTGGGCCTAAAGGACAGGGTCTGGTCTCGGGGATTATAACTCTAGAGGTCTACTCAAATACCACAACAACAATATTTTTCAGAAGCCCCAATTTGTAGCATACGCTAGAAGTTGGTTCCGACTACTTTTAGACTGGTGATTAATACTGTATTATGTGGAAGTAGGCTAAACAATATGAAGGCCTATAATACCTGTTCTACTGAATCTAAAATAATGTCTAAAACACACATCACATGGTGAGATATTGCAGGCCTACAGCCATAACTTGTAGACCTATGTTTGAATGATTAGCGTAATATTATTGATATTTATGAGTTAATTAAGCGATTAAAGCGTGAGGAGGTGTGGTATATTGCCAATATACCACGGCTAAGGGCTGTTCTTAGGCACGACGCATTGCGGAGTTGCGGACATTAATTTTTACTTCTCTAATTATGTTGGTAACCAGTTTATAATAGCAATAAGGCACCTCTGGGGTTTGTGGTAGATGGCCAATATACCACGGCTAAGGGCTGTAATCCAGGCACTCCACATTGCGTCTTGTGAAACAGCCCGTGGCCATATACCACACCCCCTCATGTCTTATTGCTCAAATATACCATGGCTGTCAGCCAATCAGCATTCAGGGCTCGAACCACCGAGTTTATAGTGAATAATAGACGATCTTTGCGCAAATCTTCGTGGCATTCGGCCTAGAGTGCACTGTTTGCCATGTCCACATGTTTATTCAGCACGTGATTAGCTAAGCGACATTTTCGGCGTTCACGACAGATTGCGGTAACATAGCAACAAAATGCTGCAGCACCTGCGAGAAGGCATTCCATGGAACCTATGAGTAGCCCCGTCTCTCCACCTATTCTAGCTCTTTCACTATTAAGCACACTAGAACATTTAATGCTGAAAATCATATTTTCCTTAATGAATTACCAAATGTTGTAGAAACTTTATTACATTTGAGCAACATTTTATCAATCAATGGGTAAACTATTTGGCAAGATTGCTTTTATGCCAACATTCTACTTGGCTATCCATGAAAACAAAAATTCACAGACTGTGTGCCGGCAACCTGGACACAAGGGTAGACGTAACAGAGTAAAAGTACATCCGTAACACTCAAGTTAGTATGTATGATATGTTACCTTTCATCAGTGGAGGTTGGTGGGAGGAGCTATAGGAGGAGGGGCTCATTGTAATGGCTGGAATGGAATTAATGGAATGGAGTCAAACGTGGCCATTACAATGACTCCGTCCTCCTCTAGTTCCTCCCGCCAGCCTCCACTGTGTTTTATATAGAATGTATTAATTTCTGGATGTCCATCATCCCTTTCATACAACATGTTACAAATTACAATTCATACAATATGTTACGAATTTGCTAAATGTATGATATGTTACGAATACCAATTAGTTGTAGCTAATGTTAGCTGGGTTAGCTAGGTGGCTAATGCTATCGTTAGCTAGGCTAGGGGTTAGGGTTAAGGTTAGGAGTTAGGTTAAAGGGTTAAGGTTAGGGGAAAGGTTAGCTAACATGCTAAGTAGTAGAAAAGTAGCTAAAAAGTAGCAAGTAGTTGCAAAGTTGCTAATTAGCTCAAATGCTAAAGTTGTCCTTGATGAGATTCAAACACACAACCTTTGGGTTGCTAGATTATCCAGTCATATGCCCACCCATCCACCCCGACCAACCACCCCAGTAACCTTCTGTCTTATGTAACCATACCAAACATAACATATCACACTAATTTGAGTGTCCCGGATTTACTATGTTGTGTCTAGTCTATGAGACCAGGCTGGTGCCGATGCTGGACATGCGTTATTGCAACCAATATTAACATATCACGACAATTCATAATCTGCATTGACTAATTGTGGCTATGCTGTAGGACTAGTTATGCAATATGAAAATGTAGGTTTATCTAATAGGCTACTGGAACGTTCTAGACTAAACTTTTTTTTAATTAAATGAGATTATCAAAAGGGCTGTAGATTATACGTTCTTTAGGGGAAATCCTGTCTTGCTGTGTATCAAGGGAAATGTTGAAATATATAAATGTATCATTATTATAATATAGGCCTATCTTATCACTTATGAAAGTAATATATTTGATCCTTAATGAAACAAATGAATCACTGGATGTCCAAACTTTTGACTAGTTTTGTGTGTGTATCTAATATATATATGTCTCATGTCATTGCTTACATGTATGCATAAATAAGACCTTATAGATGCCAAGTCTTGGTCATGATATGGAGCTACTCGTTCACTTCAACCCACAGGTGAACAATTGTAGGTTGCGTTTTGGTGGCAAGATAATTAATTTAGATTTATTGAAATAAATGATTTTTTTTCTCAAAATTGTGGCATTGTTCTGTTTGCCCTACTATTAAATAAACTCAAAACACAGAAATGATAAATGGCCATGGTGCAACATTTCCAACAGTTCCAAATCATCAGTTTATTATTTTACATTCTGCGTTTAGCGTTTTACGACTTTTCCCAATGAATAATGCACTTTTATCAACGACAAGAATGCGCAGAAGAGAACAAAACGACCTAACGTTTCGGTTTAATTTGTGTGTCCTGGATTCTGGAAAGCCTGTGCGCGCGTTTAGTAAATGGAGCACTAAACGGCCTGAATTTGGCAACAGTGTTCCTCGATCACGAGGAGGGGGGGGGTCAACTATTCCTCTCCTACCCCCCAAAGTGCCAACGAGACTGGCATTTATAAAGAAAAGTAGAAGTGCTGCACCTTTGCGCAGCGGCCGCCTTTAGCTGAACGGTCCCCTCTGAGTGCACAAAGGCAGCTGCTGGAGGAACTGTTCAGTGCGAGAGACGAGCCGAGCGCTGAGAGGCGTAATAAACAACCCCCGGCTAGCTACAGACAGGGACGCGGACTCGAAGTCGCTCCCCGGCCGAAGCCCGTAGCTTTACTCCGTGAAACCGGATTCCATCGTCAGGTTAAGACTTATACAGGTAAGAACTATTCTTAACACATTTATATTCGCCCTAAATGTCTAATCGAAGACCTGGAACGCGTTATGGAAGCGTAAAAGCCCTCGCCTTGGCTCCCCGAACGTGGTTGTTTTTGCAGAAAATGGCGTCATCGTTCTCTTGTTCTGCCTGTCCATGGAGGGGAGAGGAATTGGTTTCGGCGACTCAAACTCGCCCTTAAATAATATTTCCAGGGCCTCAAATACGATGATAGTTACAACTAGATGTATTTAGTCATATTTCATTGCTAAAATTAGATTTGTTGGTAAAAATCTAGTCGTTATAAAGACGCGCAAAGCCGGAAGGGTCACCGGTCTGTGCGCCAAGCTGCTTCTTGGAAAAGGTGGCACAGAGCCGCAAAGCGCAGCGTTTTACATTCGTAATATCGTCCACTCGGGAGAGTCTTTACAAAGCCAAATATCTGAGAGTGGTTTAGGGATTTCCCTAAGATGGTGATGGATGTGTTTATGTGAGTGTTGTACGTTCTCGTTGTATTTATTTTGTATGGGTTAGCCCGTTTTTACGCCGCACTCCCCTGCCATGCTGCAAAATGTAGAAGGGGCCTCTCTTTTACGGCTTGAAAGGTGCATTTTGTACTTGGCTTCTGCTTTGATCAAAGTTAAGCTGGTCTTTTGTTGCTCAACATACTGGCGTTTTGAAGCTGACAATATAACCGTGTAAAGGAGATTTTCGGGGATAATGAGGCAATGCAAATCGTGCCATGAGAACGGTAAAATGCCCTGCGCTCTGGCTTCCAGATTGCCAGTGAGGACAGCCTGAATAAAATGGTCCTTTGGAACGTCACGTAGTTAGCACTAAACTGGGAAAGTTCAGTGCTGTGCAACGATATGCTGCGTTGCACATATCTATGGAAGCCCATTCCCACAATGTCAACAGGCGGCCTACTATCTCAACATTTCAAAATACTATACACAACAAATGAGATAGTATCTGAACAATTGGATATTTCAATATGTTCAGCTACTAATTCGAAATAGGCCTACATAAATCAACATTTTGAGATACTAAGTTGACATTTCGAGATAGATCCCGAGGCCTATATGGAATGATTCTTAGAAGAAAAAGTTGTATTTTACACACACACTGGATAGGTGCAGTGAAACGTTTTACAGGGTCAGCCATAGTAGTACAGCACCCCTGGAGCAAATGAGGGTTAAGTGCCTTGCTCAAGGGCACATATTTTTCACCTTGTCTGCTTGGGTGTTCAAACCAGTGACCTTTCAGTTACTGGTCCAAAGCTCTAACAGCTAGCATATGTGCTGTGTGAGGAGCACAGAGTTTCTCCTGATCTGGTAGGCAAACCTAACTAGGTAAAACTCTGGACCCTAGTTGTAGGGTATGATCTGGTAATAAATCAACTGTAAAACAGTTTTATATGGGCTATGATGGGACTAATCAGGTCATGTTTTTTTATAATATTTTTTAAACTTTGGGCCCTAGTGAGGATGAAACTATCAAAATGCTGTCAAACTGCAGCAACCTTGTACTTGTTCAGATGAATTATGTATTTTTTAAATGAACTAATGGGAAGTCCTTTACACAGACAGACACAACTGCAATTGGACAATACAACTAACAGGGTTGCATCATGTAGCCCTTTTCATGTGTAATTGAAAAGTTAATCACACATCACATTCCAATCAATCATTTTGAATTGAAAATGTCTAGGTAGCCTAGCCAGCTAAAGTTTGCATATTAACCAAATGTGTGCTGTAGTGGTGGTTGTTATCAGTACCCACTGGGCACAGACGGCAATTCAACTTCTATTCCATGTTGGTTCGACGTCATTTCAACAGTGTTGATTCGACCAGCGTGTGCCCAGTGGGTAGGCTACAGTTGATCTGACTGAACCACCGAGGAATTGTGCAAAAGTTGACAAATCATGAGGCAAATCAGTCTAAACAACAGTAGGCTACTTTGTCCCATCTTTTCAGTGCTTTTTTTTGTGCAATATTTGTTATTAAACCAAATCAAAAGTGATAAGCAAATGCCAGCTGACCATTAGCTTGCTGGTGTCCCTGCTGTGCCGGTCTCTGCAACGTGGATAGATGGAAATCGTCACACAATGCAACAAATAAAGAAAAACGACCTATATATGTATGATCTACCTCAAAATGTTGATGTAGGTATCTCTCAAAATGTTGAGATAGTAGACTTTAAAAAAATGTTCGGTGGCGGGAACGGGCTTCCATATATATCTGCAGCTGCTGAAACCACCTGTGTTTCGCCACAATATTTTTTGGGCGAACCTTTTGTAAATACTTGGGGACTTTTGGAGAAAGGAGCACACAATACAGTATTCATGCAGCCCTTTATCCGGGCGGCCGTATGGTCTATGTATGAATGCAGTCCCAAGTTCCACTCGCTGGCTGCCCTGCCCTCCTCTCGATTGTCAGCTGCATGCGTCCTCGCAGAACGTAGCCAAGTGCTGGCTACCATAGATCCACGTTTACCGAGGCCACTCGCTTTCCATGTCTCGTGTGCACATCGCATAAGTCGCTGTGTCATTTCGCGCAGATTGTAATGTAATTGTGTTGATTGGGCCATCATATTCAAAACGTAACAATATCCTGACTGGCTACTGCACCCGTTCGCTCTCGGTGCACAATTTATTAAGTTGGGCTGGCGAGTTATGCAACGAATCCTAACATAATATGCTGGCTAGTGGCTATTGGCATCGCCACATCTCCCAGCACGGGGGCAGGGGGGATTGTTATAGTTTTAAATGCGGGGTGAATAGTCATCCAGCCACACTGAATTAGATATGTCAAATTTGCGATTCACAAGTGGCATTTGCGTCACAGCCCGCGGCCCTCGCACGCCCATGGGATATGGAGTTGCTAATGGAGACTGCTACCCGCTGAAAGATAACTGTGAACCAAACGCCAACAATCAATGCGCGCTTGCTAGTGGAGACGAGTTGCAATTGGAGATGAAATTGAACAGTGTAGGCATCGTTTTATGGTGTTTTATTTTACGGAATGGCAAAATTTCTTCCCCCTTTGCGTGGAATGCGTAAGGGGATGGTGGCTGGCAGGCTCACAGGGACTTTTGTTAGTCAGCGAGGGCAGTTCACTTCGTCCTTCATGTTTGACGAGACCCATTGTGGAGTCGCTGGTGTCGATATCTCGCGACTTCTCAAAATATGGGTATATTTTTCCACAGTATGGTAAACGTACATTTTGTTCGACCGTAAAGCCCTTACGAATAGCGCACACATAAAATTCTAGATAATGAATCGTACAAATAAGGCATCCTTTCTGATTAAAGCGGGGGAAACGCAGTGCCATTTCTGGTTTCGTCCCGAGTGGGGCGTATTGTCCAACTGAACGCTTGGTTTTGTTATTGCGCCCGGTTGGGCACTGCGCATGTTAGTTACACTTGTCTCGGGTGATTTTCTGCTTTCAAACAAAAAGTAGTATTTTATTTTCTCATCGACTTTAATGAAAATCACCTGAATGCATTTTAATTTGACAGTTTTTAGCATGTGGAGATATTTATGTAATGTTGGGTTATGATTTTAAAGTATATGCCTCTACATTGCCCACTTTAGAAACGGATTTCTAGCCCATTTTAAGAAGACTAGCCGAGGGCAAGAGAAAGTATGCCTATATAATGCTATTATAATGTATATTTTTTTGTCAAATTCTTCTTCAGATGAATTAAAACGACCAGGAGAGGGTTGCCTAACAACTGAATGTAAACATCCCAAGGCCGGCCTATTGTTATGGTCAGATAGGGTTTAGATTGAGGAAGTTGAGAATCACTAAGGGCAGACCTGCGTTATGATGTGCTGGTGGTCTGTCTAGTGGGTGTGATTATGAGGGCAGCAGCCAGTCTCCATGTGAGGTTATAGTGTGCTGGTGGTCACACGGGTTACAACGTGAACCGAGGCATCCGTTGGTCTGTCTTTATTCCAGCTCTTATACACTCATCCCTTTTACACACAGAAATAATTGCTGTGAACTTTTCCTGTCATTTCTTCATTCAATTATGTTCACCGCCTTGCTGTAGGAGTCTCGTGTGGGTTCAGTACTTTCACATCAGTGTACATCTTATCAGACCACGTTAAAGGGGCAATCTGCAATTCAAATAAATAACACATCGATGACCCCCGCCACGGATTCGGTAAATAGCTTGGGGATAGGGCTGGAGAAGTGTGACCACTCTTAAAATCATAAACGGAGCTATAGGTGCAAGGACTGACCATCCATGAGAACAACATTTGTTTGTAGTTTTAACCATGTTTTGAAGCTATACCGTGTTTGTCTACAAAACATTGTTAACGAGCGTAAAACAAGCGTATATTTTGGTTTCTGATGGGGTAAGACAATTCAGCCAGCTAAGGTCATGAGGTAATTGAGTTATATTCTTCAAGAATCAATGGGGCATTTGTATGTCATGAATTTAAAAAGCAAAAAAATAAATAATGATGTAGCAATCACAGATTTCCCGTTTAAAATGACTCTCTGGTAAGTTTGTTCTGGTAGCAGTGTCTGTCTCTACAGGCCCACTGATAAATACACACTTCATCATATTACCTGAGTAGGAACAACTACTTCTGGCTCTGTCTCCATGGAAACGCCCGCGCGTGTTACCAAGTCTTCGCCACCAGGTCACCTCTCTGATGATAGCTGCATGTTTTCTGATTGAGCCTCACGACTTTGGATTGACTCCAGTGATACCCGGCCGTCCGGTCTGATGCTGTCAGAGAGCATTACCGCTGAGCTCTTCATTGAACATGCTCTCGTATTTCTCCCCGCTCTGAGACGGCGATGACCATCTTCCTCCTAATGCATTATGCTATAGGTTTGTAAAGAATAGAAATCTGAAAACCTAGTTTTGATGGAATCGGTGCAAATTGAGGACCGGTTCACCGACTTAACCAAAACATTTGCAAAGTGCCTTACGGTAGGTAACCTAAAGTGAGTCAGCAAGCACTAGCACGGTGACCAGGGAAAAACTACCTGGAAGGGAGTTAGAGAGGAACCAGACTCGGGACAGGTGGGGTTGACTCTTCAGGGGTGGTATATGGTTTAGGCTGTTTCTGATAGAGAGACACACACACTCCTTACTTGGAATAATACATGAAGACTTGGAAGTGTGCCGACAGTCAGGCAGGTGGATGTGATGGATGGAACTGCACTAGCCTGGGACCACCACTAGAGGGGGGCTTTACCTCTGTTTTCACCTCTGTGACGGCATGGAAACATGGTTTGACGATGATGGGGAAACACGCACACTGAAACATGGGCTCATTCCAGTGTTGTTGCAGGTGTTTGGGTAGAGGGAGAGCAGCATGGTGAAGGCCAAATCCGCTCCGAGGAAGACCTCTCAGCAACACACGAAGGTAGAGACAAGACAGCCCCCCGTATATATCCTACCAGTACACAGTCTCAATAGAACCCCAAATACATACTATCCCCTCCTCTCCTAAACAATAGCCCCTCACCCGCAGTGTACTATGTTTATATCCTGACTCCCAATCTACACACTGAGTCCAGGTACCATCCCTCTACTCCTCCCCGTTTCCAGCCCACTCTGTCTTCCCCTTTTCCTTTTCACAGCGTCTGTCATGCAGCAGTTGAATACAGACAGTCATCCTCACTGTTTACTCATCAATCAGTGAGAGAGATGACATGTTCTCTCTCTCTCTCTCTCTCTCTCCTCAGACTTACAGTGCCTTCAGAAAGTATTCAGAGGGGAGGGGGAGAGAGAGAAGCCAAGGGTCAGTGTGGAGTCCCTTATCTCTGACAGCCTAGTGTGGGTGTGTGTGTGTTAGCTGGGTGTGCTGGGAAACATCTCCATCACCCTGGAGAGAGAAACAGAAAGACAGACAAGGCGAGAGTCTCACCCAGCCAGTAGTGGAACCACCACCCGCCCTTATCAGACCCAACCAAACAATGCCACGTGACACCGCAGGTGTCGAGATCAGCAACAGCACTGCTGATCAAATAGCGTTTGGCATAATGAGTCATTAGGTATCTTTACTCGGACCAATTATGCAGCTATAGAGGCGGTTCCGTAGTGCCGTGTGCAGTATTTCTGTCTCTCCTATATAAGTAGGGTTCTCCCATAACACTTATAGCTTTGGTGTTACACAGGCTAGTAGAGTGTATGTAGAGTAGTAGAGAGTGTCTGTAGATGTACAGGTAACCGCCAAAATAAAGGAAACACCAACATAATGTGTCTTATTAGGGCATTGGGACACCACGAGCAACCAGAACAGCTTTAAACCCCCTGTGCTCCTCTGAGACCTCTTTCAATGTCACTGAGATCTCTTCTTCTAGCCATGGTAGTCAAAATAATGGGCAACTGGTCATTTTTATACATCGCCGTAGGCAAGATGGGATGTTAATTACTTAATTAACTCAGGCGCCACACCTGTGTTGAATTTATCCATACCTCTTTTTCCAACTCTGCACCCCACACCCTCTGTCCCAGTGTTTCCCTGACCATCGTATAGCCCAGGAATGTCTGTGAGGTTTAAAAGGTAAACTTCACCATTCTCTCTCTCTGTCTCTGTCTGTCTACGTATCAGAGTTCCAGCAGGATGGAGGTGGAGATGGAGGAGATCCCCCAGGACGAGCCCCAACCTGAGCCTGAGAACCATGTTACCAGAGACCAGTGCTGCCAGACAGACGAGCCCCAGCCCAGCAGCCCTAACCCAATGACTGACCTTAACCCAGGCCCCGACGCAGCCCCCAGGACACCGGGTAAGACTGCCCGCTTGTCTACACCAACCTACCGTTAGTTTGATTGAAGTCCTTCAAACACACTGCGGAGCACTAGATACAATATATTTATTCAGTCATTGTTGGCCAGTCTGTCCTGACTGGGGAGAGTGGCTGAGGAGAGTGACAGAGGAGACTGGAAGAGGAGACTGGAAGAGGAGAAGAGAGGAGAGGAGAGGGACCGAGGCCAGGAGAGGGACCGAGGCCAGGAGAGGGACCGAGGAGAAGAGAGGAGAGGGACCGAGGCCGGGAGAGGAGAGGGACCGAGGAGAGGAGAGGGACCGGAGAGAGGAGAGGGACCGAGGAGAGGGGCCGGGGAGAGGAGAGGGGGAGAGGGGCCGGGGAGAGGAGAGGGGCCGGGGAGAGGAGGGGAGGAGAGGGACCGGGGAGAGGAGAGGGGCCGGGGAGAGGAGATGAGAGGAGAGGGACCGGGGAGATGAGATGAGAGGGACCGGGGAGATGAGATGAGAGGGACCGAGGAGAGGAGAGGGGCCGGGGAGAGGAGATGAGAGGAGAGGGACCGGGGAGATGAGATGAGAGGGACCGATGAGATGAGAGGGACCGAGGAGAGGAGAGGGACCGAGGAGAGGAGAGGGACCGAGGAGAGGGGCCGGGGAGAGGAGAGGGGCCGGGGAGAGGAGAGGGACCGAGGAGAGGGGCCGGGGAGAGGAGAGTGACCGAGGAGAGGAGAGGAGAGGGACCGAGGAGAGGAGAGTGACCGAGGAGAGGGGCCGGGGAGAGGAGAGGGGCCGGGGAGAGGAGAGGGACCGGGGAGATGAGAGGGGCCGGGGAGAGGAGAGGGGCCGGGGAGAGGAGAGGAGAGGGACCGGGGAGATGAGAGGAGAGGGACCGGGGAGATGAGAGGAGAGGGACCGGGGAGATGAGAGGAGAGGGACCGGGGAGATGAGAGGAGAGGGACCGGGGAGAGGAGAGGAGAGGGACCGGGGAGAGGAGAGAGAGGACCGGGGAGAGGAGAGGAGAGGGACCGGGGAGATGAGAGGAGAGGGACCGGGGAGATGAGAGGAGAGGGACCGGGGAGATGAGAGGGTCCGAGGCCGGGGAGATGAGAGGAGAGGGGCCGGGGAGATGAGAGGAGAGGGACCGGGGAGATGAGAGGAGAGGGACCGGGAGATGAGAGGAGAGGGACCGGGGAGAGGAGAGGAGAGGGACCGGGGAGATGAGAGGAGAGGGACCGGGGAGATGAGAGGAGAGGGACCGGGGAGATGAGAGGAGAGGGACCGGGGAGATGAGAGGAGAGGGACCGGGGAGATGAGAGGAGAGGGACCGGGAGATGAGAGAAGAGGGACCGGGAGATGATGAGACCGGGGAGATGAGAGGAGAGGGACCGGGAGATGAGAGGAGAGGGACCGGGGAGACGAGAGGAGAGGGACCGGGGAGATGAGAGGAGAGGGACCGGGAGATGAGAGGAGAGGGACCGGGAGATGAGAGGAGAGGGACCGGGAGATGAGAGGAGAGGAGAGGGACCGGGGAGATGAGAGGAGAGGAGAGGGACCGGGGAGATGAGAGGAGAGGAGAGGGACCGGGGAGAGGGACCGAGGAGAGGAGAGGGACCGGGGAGAGGAGAGGAGAGGGACCGGGGAGAGGAGAGGAGAGGGACCGGGGAGAGGGACCGGGGAGAGGAGAGGGACCGAGGAGAGGGACCGAGGAGAGGGACCGGGGAGAGGAGAGGGACCGGGGAGAGGAGAGGAGAGGGACCGGGGAGATGAGAGTGACCGAGGAGATGAGATGAGAGGAGAAGGAGAGGGACCGGGACCGGGGAGATGAGAGGAGAGGGACCGGGACCGGGGAGAGGAGAGGGACCGAGGCCGGAGAGATGAGAGGAGAGGGACCGAGGCCGGGGAGATGAGAGGAGAGGGACCGGGGAGATGCGAGGAGCGGGGCCGAGGGACCGGGGAGATGAGAGAAGAGGGACCGAGGAGAGGGAGAGGAGAGTGACAAAATAAATATATTTTTGGTTCATGAACTACAGTAAATTAAGTGGATTTGTACTACACAGAAACACATAATTATACATTTAATTCTCTTCATGGTGATGTATCCTATGTACATAAATGTAGAAATATGCAATATCTTCCTTTTCATATTTGGGTACACTGGCTATTATTTTAATGCACTCAGACCCCAAACAAATATAAAATTAGGTTGGACCGGACCAAATATGAAACAATAGACATCTATCTTTCACAAGTTTGGACATCAAAGTATAACACAGTACAGCACAGAACAGTTCAGAACAGTAGAGTATAGTTCAGTACAATAGAGTTCAGTACCGTAGCGTATAGTTCATTCAGTACAGTACATTAGTTTGGTCTTGACCAAATCTGAATAATCATGGACGTCTATTGGGCCGAATGAAGGCCGGTCGGGACCGGAACAAAAATCAACATCTGTGGAGGTTGAAATGAAAGCCGATCCGGGACGTTTCAAAAGAAACAACATCTGTGGAGGTTGAAATGAAAGCCGATCCGGGACGTTTCAAAAGAAACAACATCTGTGGACGTTGAAATGAAAGCCGATCCGGAACGTTTCAAAAGAAACAACATCTGTGGACGTTGAAATGAAAGCCGATCCGGAACGTTTCAAAAGAAACAACATCTGTGGACGTTGAAATGAAAGCCGATCCGGAACGTTTCAAAAGAAACATCTGTGGAGGTTGAAATGAAAGCCGATCCGGAACGTTTCAAAAGAAACATCTGTGGAGGTTGAAATGAAAGCCGATCCGGAACGTTTCAAAAGAAACATCTGTGGAGGTTGAAATGAAAGCCGATCCGGAACGTTTCAAAAGAAACAACATCTGTGGACGTTGAAATGAAAGCCGATCCGGAACGTTTCAAAAGAAACAACATCTGTGGACGTTGAAATGAAAGCCAATCCGGAACGTTTCAAAAGAAACAACATCTGTGGACGTTGAAATGAAAGCCGATCCGGAACGTTTCAAAAGAAACAACATCTGTGGACGTTGAAATCAAGGCCACCAAATGTCAACTACTTTTCAATGTCTATGGACATCCGGTGTCGAAACAAAAACAGACTCTTAGCTTTCATTTGACACTCGCTCCTATTGACCTCTCGTGTTGGTGCTCGTGGCTCCTTTTACATGGACATGCCCTAAAGCAAGCCTGTCCAGATCCTTCACGTCAGATGAAGGGGAGGAGAAGAGGAGAGGAAGATATGCTGGAGTATTGACGTGCAGCCGGAGACAGGTGAAGCCTCAGTCCAGGGCCCAATCCCAGATGGACCCCTATGTACTTGTGGAGATCTGAGAGGATTTGACAGGTGTAAGCAATGTGGCAATAGCTTCCACCTCTGATATTTTAGGTGGAAGTTTCACCATATTTCTTAGGGGTCCATTTGGGATTGGAGAGAGAGACCCCACTAACTGTAGCGAACTTGTGAAATATCTGTTGCATCAACTGTCTGTCTGTTGCATAAAACTCACGCACACACACACACACACACGCATATTTCCTGTTTGTCTGACTCTAGCAGGGCGGAAGGGGTGAACTGGAGTGTATTCATTACGGAAACCGCTAAGAACCAAACGGATGCAAACGGAGTAAAACTGGGAGGGACCTAACCAGATTATTCCCATAGGAACTCGTTTGCGTTTTGCGCTTGGAGTAAACGCAACAGCCGAAACGTTTTGCACACACACACTGACTCTCATTGACACACACGTTGCACCCACCACTGTCATTGTATAGGGGCTGCCACCACTTCTATACTTATATGCCCAGGATCTGGCAGCAAACCCATCCTAGTCACTTCCTATAGGAAATAGCCACTCTCTATACACATACACACACACACACACACACTCCATGGCTGAGGGCAGAGTGAAGTGTTGTATTGAAGTGTGTGACCTCTGCAGGGTACTGCGTGGAGCCAGGTGACCCTCCTCTGTTGCAGCTGCAGCTCCAGACCTCCAAGTCTGGCATCCAGCAGATCACAGAGGTCTTCCGTTCAGGTAACATCTAGTCATTCTACTCCGACTGCACAGAGGTCTTTTCATCAGGAATCACGACACAGTCGTACGTTTTGTGATGAAATATGACTCAAGTGCAGCACCTAGCTTCTACTCTTTCAATGTTTGCACATCTGAAGAAAAATAGTGATCGCTCGTCCAGCAAACCAAATCTATTTAATCACACCTATTATATTCCTTCCGATATGCAAACACCGAAGGGTTTTAGGCTCTAGGAGTTGATGATGGCCCAGTCCTATTTGTCCTGTCCGTCTGTCTCCGCCAGCGCTCCCTAACACTGCCCCCTGGTGGTGTCTATGTGTAGGTACTGCCCAGCTGAAGCACATGCTGCTGAATGAGGTGGACACCATCTTTGAGTGTAAGACATGTCGCAGCTTGTTCCGGGGCCTGCCCAACCTCATCACCCACAAAGAGTACTACTGCCTCACCAGACTGTCCAAGCCGGACGGTACGTGGCTACATCTCGCTCTCTTGTTCTCTGTCTGTCTCTCTCCCTCTTTGTCAATGCTTGTCTCCCACTTAATGCCTATGCTTGTCTCTTTTATTCTGTCATCCACTTTACTCACTCACTCACTCACTCACTCACTCACTCACTCACTCACTCACTCACTCACTCACTCACGGTCTTCGTTGGTCTACACTCACTCTCTCTCTCTCTCCCTGTCTCTCCATGTCTTTGTCTCTCTCCCTGTCTCTCCATGTCTTTGTCTCTCTCCCTGTCTCTCTCCCTGTCTCTCCATGTCTTTGTCTCTCTCCCTGTCTCTCCATGTCTTTGTCTCTCTCCCTGTCTCTCCATGTCTTTGTCTCTCTCCCTGTCTCTCCATGTCTTTGTCTCTCTCCCTGTCTCTCCATGTCTTTGTCTCTCTCCATGTCTTTGTCTCTCTCCCTGTCTTTCCACGTCTCTCTCCCTGTCTTTCCATGTCTCTCTCCATGTCTCTCCATGTCTTTGTCTCTCTCCATGTCTCTCTCCCTGTCTTTCCATGTCTCTCTCCATGTCTTTCCATGTCTCTCTCCATGTCTCTCCATGTCTTTGTCTCTCTCCCTGTCTCTCTCCATGTCTTTGTCTCTCTCCCTGTCTCTCTCCCTGTCTCTCTCCCTGTCTTTCCATGTCTCTTTCCATGTCTCTCTCCCTGTCTTTCCATGTCTCTCTCCATGTCTCTCTCCCTGTCTTTCCATGTCTCTCTCCATGTCTCTCCATGTCTTTGTCTCTCTCCATGTCTTTTGTCTCTTTCCACGTCTCTCTCCCTGTCTCTCCATGTCTTTGTCTCTTTCCACGTCTCTCTCCCTGTCTCTCCATGTCTTTGTCTCTTTCCACGTCTCTCTCTGTCTCTCCATGTCTCTCTCCCTGTCTTTCCATGTCTCTCTCCATGTCTCTTTCCATGTCTCTCTCCATGTCTCTCTCCCTGTCTCTCCATGTCTTTGTCTCTCTCCATGTCTCTCTCCCTGTCTCTCCATGTCTTTGTCTCTTTCCACGTCTCTCAATGTCTTTGTCTCTTTCCATGTCTCTCTCCCTGTCTTTCCATGTCTCTCTCCCTGTCTTTCCATGTCTCTCTCCCTGTCTTTCCATGTCTCTCTCCCTGTCTTTCCATGTCTCTCTCCCTGTCTTTCCATGTCTCTCTCCCTGTCTTTCCATGTCTCTCTCCCTGTCTTTCCATGTCTCTCTCCCTGTCTTTCCATGTCTCTCTCCCTGTCTTTCCATGTCTCTCTCCCTGTCTTTCCATGTCTCTCTCCCTGTCTTTCCATGTCTCTCTCCCTGTCTCTGTCTCTCCCTAATGTAGTTGGTCCCTTTCTCTCCTGTCCTCCTATTCTCTCCTGTCCTCCTATACTCTAACTAACTAAATTCTCTTTCATGCTCCAGCCTCTGTCTTTGATCCAGCCTCATTAGCCACTACTCTTCCTCTCTGACTTCTGTCTATATCTAGAAATACCAGTCATGTATAAAATCCTCTTGTTATCTCATCTGTGTATTGGACTATAACGACAAAAAAGACTATTTCTGTGAAAACACAAAGATAAATTCAATTGCTATTTAATGATATGGTTGAAACGTGGTTGCTGTTGCCACAATGTGCTCATTACATATCTTATTTGGAAACAGAAAAAATGATGTGTTTTTGTTTCTCCCTTTGGCAAGTTAAAAAATATTCCTTCTGTCCGAATGTTCCTTAGTGTTGTGACGTATCTAGGCTCAAAACGCATCACGTTTGGGAGCAAATATTGGTGTCTGATTGAAAACGTTCTTTTCCTAATGCCTTTCTCTTCCTCCCCTCTGACCTCTTAGATCCAGCAGGCGATGGGGACAAGCAGAGCGGGGCCATGAAGGACCTCCTGGAGGCCATCTACCCCAGGAAGGACCGGCCAGACTACGTGATGCGCCTGGAGCCAATCCAGACCTCCAATAACGCTGTGTTCCAGTTCATGTCCTCAGAGGAGGAGCTGGCCCACTTCCCCCGGGCTCCACACACCCCTGGAGGGACCCACACACACAGCCCTGAGCCCTGGGGGGAGCAGGGAGGGACGCCGGAGAATGGACAGACTGGAGAGGGGGAGGACAGGAGGAGTGACCAGGAGGAGGAGGGAGGAGAGGAGGCGGCGCAGCCCGAGGAGGAGGGGTCTACAAGCGGGGTGGGTACATACAGGAGAAAGGTTGCAAGCAGACACATGCTCGCACACACACACCAACGCTCACTGTAATACTCTCCCTCTGTCTCTCTCCCCCTAGGTGGAGGATGTTACCATCTCGTGCTGCCTGTGTGGTAAGGACTTCAACTCTCGCCGCAGCATCCGCCGCCACTGTCGCAAGATGCACCAGACCAAGCTGGAGGAGCTCCGGAAGTTCACCGAGACGCGCACCGTTCCCATCAGCCTCCTCTCCATGGTCAAAGGTCGGTCCCGCCCCTTGCACACGCCCAGCGGCAAGTCCTGCCCCGTCTGCTTCAAGTCCTTCGCCACCAAGGCCAACGTGCGGCGCCACTTTGACGAGGTGCACCGCGGCCTGCGCCGGGACACCATCACGCCGGACATCGCCACGCGCCCCGGCCAGCCGCTGTCCCTGGAGGCCACGCCTCCCCGCAAGAGCGCCAACTCCTCACCAACGAGAGGTCACACCCCAAAGAGCGGTGGAGCCGCGGCTGCTACCACCCCTCAGCCCCCCAAAAGCTCCACCGCAGCGCCCCCTGCCCCTTCTCTCCTGGCATCGGCCCTGTACAACCTGGCCTCCTGCCGCTGTCTGCTCTGCAAGAGGAAGTACAGCTCCCAGGTCATGTTAAAGAGACACATGCGCATCGTCCACAAGATCTACAATCTCAAGAACCTCAAGAACGTTAGCTCCGTCTCCATGACCACGGCCGCAACCACGGCGACCAACAAAAACAACAGCAGCAAAACAGCGACCAACACTGACAGCACCCCTAGCAACAGAACCCCTATCAACAGCCTGAGCGTGAAGGAGGAGGCGGTGGAACCCTGGGACGACCCCGACTCCAGCCCCGCCTCGACGCCAGGCGACACGGACGGGAGGGACACGGACAGGAAGGGCGTCGCCGTGGCAACCAAGGCAGGTCAAAAGATCAAAGAGGAAGAGGGTGGCGGAAGCCCCAAGACATGGACTCGTTCCACGTCCATCAACAGCACCGGTGGTACTAGTAGCGGGACTCTTGGGAGACCCCCTCAGAAGCTCTCGGTGGGTTTCGACTTCAAGCAGCTGTTCTGCAAGCTGTGCAAACGTCAGTTCAGCTCGCGCCAGAACCTCACCAAGCACATCGAGCTGCACACGGACGGCACGGACATCTTCATCAAGTTCTACCGCTGCCCGCTCTGCCGCTACGAGTCCCGGCGCAAGCGCGACGTCCTGCGCCACGTGACGGTGGTGCACAAGAAGTCGACGGGCTACCTGGCCAAGATCGTGCCCAAGCTGGAGTCGCGTGCGGTCAAGCGGCCGGCTGAGGTGGTCCTCAACTCTGCCCCCAATGCCAACAACAACAAGAGAGGAGGAACAACGGTCAAGGAGGAGGTGAATGGGTGCCACTCGGCCCCGTCCCCCCCTACGCCCCCAGTCACACGCAAACAGGAGCTCCTCAACAACTCCTCCTACCCAGTCACACGTAAACAGGACCTCCTCTCCTCCACTCCGGTCACTCGCAACCAGGAGAGACAGGAGAGGCAGCAGGAGGCCCAAACCGGGTCACCTGTCTCCCGTAAGAACGACAAACAAGTCCCCGACACCTCCGCCCCGACGCCCCTCCACACGCGTCGCCATGACGCCCACCAGGAGAGCAGCAGCAGTACAGAGGTGCGTGTCACCAAGAACTTCTCGCTCCACGCGTGTGACGTGTGCGGCCGGGCCTTCGCCAAGAAACTCTACCTGGAGTCCCATAAGAGGAGCCACCGGAACGCCACGCCACCGGTCAGCACGCCGCCCAGCGGCGCCAGGGCTAAGGGGGTCAGCACTCGGTCCAAGGCACTGCTCTGGTGAGCCTCACTACACATATGGTTGTCTTTGTCGATATCTTGTTGTTGAGAGTAACTGTTCTGTGTGATATGGGTTGTTATGAGAGAGAGAGGGAGGGGTGGGGGCGGACTAATAGAGATGGGGCCAGGAGAGTGGGGTTGGGGCGATATTACATCTATTGACGATGATAGACAGCCTATTTGAACTTGACTGGGGGGTGCACAGCAGGGCACCACACGGGGTGACCTACCGAGTAATATCCTATTCCGGGTATAGCCTAGTTCAATATGTTATATAGAGTGGAGAAGTCCTCCAAATATTGTTTCTCTCCGTCTCTTTTGCCCTCAGAACAGCCTCAATTCATCAGGGTATGGGCTCGACAATGTGTCGAAAGCATTCTACAGGGATGCTGGCTCATCTCGACTCCACAGTTGTGTCAAGTTGGCTGGTTGTCCTTTGGCACCTGCTACCATACCCCTGTTCAAAGGCACTTAAATATGTTGTCTTGCCCATTCACCCTCTGAATCCTTCTTCAACCTGTCTCCTCCCCTTCATCGACACTGATGGAAGTCACCCAGATTCAACTGGTCAGTATGTGATGGAAAGAGCAGGTGTTCTTAATGTTTTGGACACATTACATGACAGCTAGTCCTTATCTATCTTGCTGTTTCTTTTGGCTGTATTCCCGTCTCTCTCCATTTCGACAGGCTCTGCATAATACTTTGGGCTCGGCTACGCTTTCATCTCAAAAAGTTGTTTGAATGGCCTAAGAAACGTAAGTAGCCGAGGTAATAATGAGGGAAAACAAATATCAATATAGCCGATAGAGAAATGGAATGACGAGTTGAATCGAGTTTAAGCTTACGGAGGAAGAAATAATTTGTGCGACGCAGAGAAATGCGTTCGACGCCAATCCTCCTGCTCGTTGAAGTTACGAACCGTAGCCGATTTGCCAAATGTTCGAAACAGCCTAAGAAGGTGAGTTGAAGGTTAGTTAATGGAAGTGGGAGTCTTATAGGCAAGGGCTATTCTCGGTCACAGCTTTATGAGAGATCCAACCAACAATATTAAGAGAGGAGGACGTGCCAAATAAAGCTGATGTTATCCAGGTCTGAAGAGGACCGACTTTGCTTCTTTTCCTGCCCGTTATTTAGAACCTAACTACGGCAAGACAGCCTGATCAGTTGACTGTCACTGTGCTCCAACCCATTCCATGCCAAAAGCTCCACCAGACAATAATATTAGAAAATATTTTCCCGCACTCAGCCTCCGCCCGAGCTTTCCGCAACATTATCTTACGTCATGATTCGTCCAGTTGTAGCATGTGATTTTGCGCTATAGCCCAACGGGGGATTTTTAGTGTTCTTTAGGGGGGGTGGGGGGTTTTGTCCAATAGGCGGCGATACCATCGTATATCACAATGTTTTATGAGTACAGATGTCCTCAAGCTTCCTCCTCTCTTCACTCACTCTGTCTAGTAAAATATGGATTGTGTAGCCAGGCCCGGATATGAGGCCGAATCCGTCCTCCTCCAGGTTTACTCCCCCGGGCTCTGTGTGGTCTGTCTGAGGATGAGCCTCTTTAGCTGTGATTAAACTAACCCCAGCACTGTGTGTGTGTGTGTAGCTCAGTGTCAGTCAGTGTCAGGAGACCACAGAGAGGGGAAGAACATTCTCTTTTTAACACATTACACATCATTTAAACCCTTTGGTCAGTCTGCTACGACTCACACACACACACACACACACAGGCTGATTCAGGGGTCACGTCTCTTCCAGAGAGTTGAACTTGTTTTCTCCCCCGGACGACTAGGTTTCAATCAAAGGGAGCGAGCACAGACACCTGATTAAAGTGTGTGTGTGAGAGTGTCCAGACAGACAGTTGATTAGTGTGTTAGTGTTTATGTCTGGGAGGAGGCTGGTCGTTGGGGTAGTGATGTTACAGCAGAGGAGAGGGAACAGAAACCGTGTTTAAACCGGCTCGAATTGACTGGCGAGCGCCTTCTAACAGCTGCTGTTCTCTCTCTCTCTCTCTCAGATCCCCAGTCCCGTCTCACTCCTGGTTCTTGGAAGCCTCCATCCTGAGAGGAGAGACCCAACGGATGAAAGAGCACCGCTAACGATGATGAAGAAAGTAGCTGGGCTGGGAAAGTGGTGCAAGCGAAACAGAGAGAGGGAGGAGAAGGGGTGAAAGAAGGAGAGACTTCACATCTAAGGGACCAAAAGTATTGTTGGAACCCTGCACTGGAAGGAGGGATGGGAGCCAACGTGATGCCAGAGGAGTGGAGTCAGTGGACACTCAAGGAGCCATCTGCGGAGGCACTGATGCTATCACACTGCTGTGTGTAGGTTACCATCATTGTATGTACATGTAGATCCATATATATATATATATATATATATATATACACACACACCTGAACCTGGTCTAGACTTGAGCCTGTATAAACCTTAGGGGTGGGGAGAGAAGAGGGCAGGGTTGGGAGCGCTCTTAGCACACCATAGATATCCCATATCTGACCAGTAGAGGGTGCTCCAGTTCTGCTTTATAGGATTAGACTTTAAGGTAGGGCTCTCCAACCCTGTTCCCGGAGAGCTACCCTCCTGTATGTTTTCACGCCAAACCCAGTGGTGTCTTACCTGCTTCATCTTATCAACTAGCTAATTATTAGAATCAGGTGTGCTAGATTAGGGTTGGGGTGAAAAACCTACAGGACGGGCTGGAGAGACCTCCCCATGTGTATGCTGTGAAGTTGGCCCAGCCAGAGCCAGCAGTAGTGATGTTAGTGGTTTATTTCCTCAACTCATAGTAAGCTATCCATCCACTGGGAAAGACTCCATATTAACTCAGTTCATCCAGATAGGCTTGAGTTTTTCTGGCATTCCAAGAGATATAGTTTGGGTGATTATCTGACAGAGAAAGACAAGTAGATGGCTGACTAGCGATACTCTGGCACATTGAAGAGACGGTGACCATTTGATTGATTGATTGGTTGAGTGGCTATGGCTGTGTTTAAACAGGCAGCCCACTTCTGACTTCTTTTCTTTTCTCGCTAGTTGGACTTTTGACCAATCAGATCAGCTCTGAAAAAGCTCTGATAGGCAATTCTCATGAAACTGTAAAATGAATTAAAGTGTAATTTTTCACGGAATTTCCTCTTGAATCACTGAGATTAGGATCTGTGCTTATCTATTTCATAATTATTCTACTTTTTTTAATCAGATATTATGCATTTTTATTCGCCTTTTCACAAAACTCTCATTACCGTAACAGTTTTTGAAGTCCCAAAAAGTTATATATATTTATAATATTTGTTAATATTGCTCCCCTAATGACAAGGCCTGAGTTAAGCATAACACTGAAAATGTAAATATTGCAAATGAAATTGTTCAGTTATTATAAAATTAAATCAGACGTTCCAATTTGAGCTCTTTAGCTGATTCGGTAATTACAGTAATGAAACGCGTCCTCAGACAGACACTGTTTGTATGTAATAAATATTATAGTTTAATGTAAATTTCAACTACTAATCCATTTGTATGATTTATGGACAAATGCATGATATATGTACAGCAACATATTTTGTGTTAGGTTTTCTAAAGAACATTTATAATCACCTGAGAATTTAATCCGGACACATTTCAGAAATTAGAATTTGGGGTGAAAATGTACAAAACTCAGGGAAAAATGTTACCTTTCCAATAACTAGATATCTTAGTCCTCAGAATGATAGTTAATTTTTGCAGATGCATCATGGTTTTGTAGCTCAATTTGCTACAGACTTTAAAAAAAAATGGTTTCATGAAAATCATGATGTGAAAAGATCCGATTGGTCAAGAAATCAATTAGTGAGGGGGGATCTGAATTATGTCTTGTTCAGTCAGAAAGCCATGGCACAGTAGAAAAGAAACAGACCAAATTGTATTTTTCTAACGGAAAAGCTTGTTAAAATATCATATGGATGGTATAAACAATAGATATATTGGCAGATGTATAGGTGATGTATAGTTTTTGTTTCAATCTCCCTGAAAAGTAGATATATTGTATAGCCTACTGTTGGTTGCATATGCTCCAGTATCTCTGAATAGTGAGAGATTTTGTTTTCCTCTATTTGTTCAAAGCACTGAAGAATTTGTTACGTTCAGACTCTCACTCATACGACTGTGTCAAACCCAGATGATGAAATGACGTAGGGAGTTTTCTTTCTCTCTATAAAGGAGAAGATGTGTGTTTTTGGCGACCGATCAGAAGGGAAATGAAGTGATTTTTCCTTTTCATGACTGACTTTCCTTACTGGTCCTCTACATTCAGATATAAAAGAGTGGAGACATTTTTCTACTACTAGCGGACCTGAAGCACCTCCGTAGGATAAGGAGAAGAGTAGATCAGTTAGGTTTTCTGTTGAAAATAACTCGTTAATCCATCCGGAAGAAATCAACTGTTACCCCAATAATAAACAGCCCAAAAGGAAAATGTGTTCTTGTGTTTTTATTTTGTAGTTGTGAAATTGACATTTCCCCCAGTATTTCAGCAAGAATCAATTGAGATAATCAAACCCTCAGTATTTGTCAGGAAAGCTGTGAATTAACTATTCAGTTCATGGTTATTCCATTTGAACTAGTTATAGCCCCCCCCCCCCCCTGTCTCAAACCCAGGCCATATTATGCAGCTTTGCTTGTCATGGGGGCCTACACACACAGACACACACCTCATTAATTCATTATGGCGGTTTTATGATACTGTTGTTTTTTTAGAAATGATGGCTTCTACGGTTGTGGCTAGCACATCTCCATCTAGTTGTAGCGTCAGGGACAACTGGAGAATTTAGCTAAGCCTAAGCCTTTTCCTAACCTTGACCTAATTCTCTTAACCTGCTACATTAGTTCTCCTAACCTGCTGTGTTAGTTCTCCTAACTTACTTTAAGTCCATAGCTGAACTCCATCTAGCCACAATCGTAGAAGCCACCAATTCAGAGAAAGTAGGCTATACCAGGGGTTAAATTGGTTCAGGTTCTGCCAGGACCTATGATCCAAATGAGAGCCAGGCGGAGCTGAGACACAGTACCTTTTTCTATTTATTATCCATGTCATTTTTCTCAGCCAATGACACGAGTAAGCAACAGCAAAATCATACAACCCCATATTATAATAGTTTGCCTATTCAATTGGTCAGCTTTTGCATTCTATGTGGAAAAATAATATTCCTCTCGGTGCTTTCAAATTGCAGGTGGCGCCCAGGGAGAGAAACATGCATTCTCAGTCATTGTAGCCTTCAACATTCTTAATGCAGTCGTGGAAAAACACCTTTGAAAGTAGTTAATGGCCACTCTTAAAAGAGGAAGATCATAGGGCATTCTAGTGGTGAACTGCACCATTTTAGAAGTTTTTAACAGTGGCATGGTTTATAGGTCCCTGCTATCTGGGATCCTTGGGACGTTCATACCAATTGAAGTACCATACCATTTGAAATAGTTAATACAGTTCCTTCAGAAAGTATTCAGTATTTTTTCCACATTTGTTACATTACAGCCATATTCTAAAATTGATTAAATATATTTTTTTCCTCATCAATCTACACACAATACCCCATAATGACAAAGCAAAAACAGATTTATTTAAATGTTGGCAAATTTATTTGAAATAAAAAACAGAAATACTTTATTTACATAATTATTCAGACACTTTGCCGAACTGAGCAATCGGGGGAGAAGGGCCTTTAGTTAGGGAGGTGACCAAGAACCCAATGTTCACTCTGACAGAGCTCCAGAGTTCCTCTGTGGAGATGGGGGAACCTTCCAGAAGGACAACCAGCACTCCACCAATCAGGCTTTTATGATAGCGTGGCCAGACGGAAGCCACTCCTCAGTAAAAGGCACATGACAGCCTGCTTGGCGTTTGCCTAAAGGTTCTCAGACCATGAGAAACAAGATTCTCTGGTCTGATGAAACCAAGATGGAACTCTTTGGCCTGAATGTCAAGTGTCACTTCTGAAGGAAACCTGGCACCATCCCTACAGTGAAGCATGGTGGTGGCAGCATAATGCTGTGGGGATGTTTTTCTGCAGCAGGAACTGGGAGACTAGTCAGGATCGAGGGAAAGATGGAACGGAGAAAAGTACAGAGATCCTTGATGACAACCTGCTCCTGTGCGCTCAGGACCTCAGACTGGGGTGAAGATTAATCTTCCAACAGGACAACGACCCTAAGCACACAGCCAAGACAACGCAGGTGTGTCTTTGGGACAAGTCTCTGAATGTCCTTGAGTGGCCTATCCAGAGCCCGGACTTGAACCTGATCTAATATTTCTTTAGAAACCTGAAAATAGCTGTGCAGCGAAGCGCCCCGTCCAACCTTTACATTACATTTAACGCAGTGCCCCTGACAGAGCTTGAGATGTTCTGATGTTCTGCAAAGAATAATGGGAGAAACTCACCAAATGCAGGTGTGCCAAGCTTGTAGCCTCATCCCTAAGACTCGAGGCAGTAATCGCTGCTAAAGGAGCTTAAACAAAGTACTGAGTAAAAGGTCTGAATACTTATGTAAATGTAATATTTTATTTTTAACAAATTTGCTAACATTTCTAAAAAACTGTTTTGCTTTGTCATGGGTAGGGTTTGGGGCTTTGTCGTTTGTAGATTGATGAGGGCAAAAAATCATCCATTTTGGAATAAGGCTGGCTGTAACAACCAAATGTGGAATAAGTCAAGAGGTCTGAATATTTTCTGAATGCACTGTATATGGGTTAGCGTTAGGTAAGGTTAGGGGTGAGGGTTAGCATTAGGTAAGGGTAGGGTTAGCATTGGGTTAGGGTTATGGTTAGTGTTGGGTAGGGGTTAGGGTTGGCATTAGGTAAGGGAAGGGGTTAGGGTTATGGTTAGTGTTGGGTAGGGGTTAGGGTTAGCGGTAATTAAAGGTAGGGTTAGCATTGGGTTAGGGTTAGCATTTGGTTAGGGTTAGCATTGGTTTAGGGTTAGCGTTAGGTTAGGGTTTAGGGTTAGCGTTAGGTAGAGGTAGGGATTACGTAGGGATTAGGGTTAGTGTTAGGTAAGGGTAGGGGTTAGGGTTAGAGTTAGGTAGGGGTTAGTGTTAGGTCAAGGTTAGCGTTGGGTAGGGGTTAAGGTTAGGTTAGGGTTTAGGGTTAGCATTAGGTTAGGGTTTAGGGTTAGCGTTAGGTAATGGTAGGGATTAGGGTTAGCGTTAGGTATGGGTAGGAGTTAAGGGTTAGGCAAGGGTAGGGGTTAGGATTTAGGGTTAGCGTTAGGTAAGGGTAGGAGTTAGGATTTAGGGTTAGTGTTAGGCATGGGTAGGGGTTAGGACTTAGGGTTAGCGTTAGCGTTAGGTAAGGGTATGAGTTAAGGGTTAGGCAAGGGTAGGGGTTAGGACTTAGGGTTAGTGTTAGGTATGGGTAGGAGTTAAGGGTTAGGCAAGGGTAGGGGTTAGGATTTAGGGTTAGCGTTAGCGTTAGGTAAGGGTAGGAGTTAAGGGTTAGGCAAGGGTAGGGGTTAGGACTTAGGGTTTGCGTTAGGTATGGGTAGGAGTTAAGGGTTAGGAAAGGGTAGGGCTTAGGATTTAGGGTTAGTGTTAGGTAAGGGTAGGATTTAGGGTTAGCATTAGGTAAGTGTATGGGTTACGGTTTAGGGTTAGCCTTAGGTAAGGGTAGGGTTTAGGGTTAGCTTTGGGTTAGGGTTTAGGGTTAGCATTCGGTAAGGGTAGGGGTTAGCGTTAGGTAAGGGTTTAGGGTTAGCGTTAGGTAAGGGTAGGGTTTAGGGTTAACATTAGGTAAGGGTAGGGGTTAGCGTTAGGTAAGGTTAGGGGTAGGGTTAGGGTTAGTGTTAGGTAAGGTCAGGGGTAGGGTTAGCGTTAGGTTAGGGTTAGTGTTAGGTAAGGGTAGGGTAGGGGTTTGCGTTAGGTTAGGGTTAACATTACGTAAGGGTGGGGGTTAGTGTTAGGTAAGGTTAGGAGTAGGGTTAGCGTTAGGTTAGGGATAGGTAAGGGTAGGGTAGGGGTAAGCGTTAGGTAAGGGTTAGCGTTAGGTAAGGTTAGGGGTAGGTTTAGTGTTAGGTAAGGTTAGGGGTAGGGTTAGCTTTAGGTTAGGGTTAAGGTTATTGTTAGGTAAGGGTAGGGTAGGGTTTAGTGTTAGGTAGGGGTTAGGGTTAGCGTTAGGTAGGGGTTAGCGTTAGGTAAGGTTAGGGTTAGCGTTAGGTAGGGGTTAGCGTTAGGTAAGGTTAGGGTTAGCGTTAGGTAGGGGTTAGCGTTAGGTAAGGTTAGGGTTAGCATTAGGTAAGGTTAGGGGTTAGTGTTAGGTAAGGTTAGGGTAAGGTAAGGTTAGGGTTAGCGATATGTAGGGTTAGTGTTAGGTTAGGGTTAGCGTTAGGTAGGGGTTAGCGTTAGGTAAGGTTGGGTTAGCATTAGGTAAGGTTAGGGGTTAGTGTTAGGTAAGGTTAGGGTAAGGTAAGGTTAGGGTTAGGGTTAGCGATATGTAGGGTTAGTGTTAGGTTAGGGTTAGCGTTAGGTAAGGTTAGGGTTAGCGTTAGGTAGGGGTTAGTGTTGGGTAGGGTTAGGGTTAGCGTTAGGTAGGGGTTAGCGTTAGGTAAGGTTAGGGTTAGCATTAGGTAAGGTTAGGGGTTAGTGTTAGGTAAGGTTAGGGTTAACGATATGTAGGGTTAGTGTTAGGTTAGGGTTAGCGTTAGGTAAGGTTAGGGGTTAGGTAAGGTAGGGTTAGCGTTAGGTAAGGTTTGGGGTTAGTGTTAGGTAGGGTAAGGTTAGGTTAGGTTAGGGGTTAGTGTTAGGTCATTTTAGGGTTAGGTAAGGTTAGGGTTAGTGTTAGGTAAGGTTAGGGGTTAGGGTTAGCGTTAGGTAAGGGTAGGGTTCAGTGTTAGGTAAGGGTAGGGTTTAGGGTTAGCGTTAGGTAAGGGTAGGATTAGCGTTAGGTAAGGGTAGGGTTTAGGGTTAGCGTTAGGTAGGGGTTAGGGTTCAAGGTTAGCGTTAGGTAAGTGTAGGGGTTAGGGTTTAGCGACATACCAAGGATCCCCTATTGCATCGAGGCATAGTGGAGACCAGGGCAAAATTGGTCAGGTGCATCATATCCAGTCATCACTCATGCTGCTTACGCCAAATCCTATCTCTGCCATCAGCATCCTCAGCATGAGGACCCACAATTTGTCGGACCAGGCGATGAGTGGAACCCGGTGTGGTCGTCTGCTGCAATAGCCCATCTGTGACAGGGATTGATGTGATAGCGTTCTGCACACTACTGTTATATTGAGTCGTTATTCGTCTGTTTGTAGCTCGCCTGTTAGCTTACACGATTCTTGCCATGCTCCTTCGACCTCTCATCAGTATACACTCAGTTTATTAGGTACAACCATTTAGTAACGGGTCAGATCCCCTTTGCCTTCAGAACAACCTGAATGCTCCGGGGCATGGATTCTGCAAGTCGGAAATGTTCCCCGGGGATGTTGGTCCATGCTGAGGCGATGGCATCACACAGTTTTTGTGGCTAAGAAAGGAACGATTGGAAAATACTTGTGGTTCCAACCCCTGCTTTAGAGTGCAACAAAAATAGCATACAAGCTGTTTTTATTATGACTTCTGCAGTGTATGGCCAGATAAATCAAGTCTAGAGCCCTGAGGAAAAAAAACAAACATTTTGAAGGCCTCCCCACTTGGCATCAGAGAGATATTTTTGCCGTTTAAAGCTCATTTCTTGTCCATGGGCCAGAGATAATTTTGCAGTGTAAAGCATAAAGTACAGTGCATTTATGTTCAAAACAACATTCTTAGGTAATACACGAATTGAGTTGATCACTGGTGTCAGAGGAGGCTGGTGGGAAGAGCTATAGGAGGATGGGCTCATTGGAGTCAAAGATGTTGTTTCCTTCCAGCCATTACAGTGAGCCGTCCTCCTATAGCTCCCCCCAGCAGCCTCTGTTTAATGTGGCTACCAATATCTGTGTGAACCAGGCCAATGTTGTGCATCTAAGGGTAAATATTTAATTTGGTTGAATAATATTACATTATGTTGTGTTTGCGCCCTCAAATTTTTTTCCTTGGACTCCTTGCCCAACATTCATTCAACTTGTTGTTTCTAGGTATATTCATAAAACATTGAAACGTTTTATACACACTGAGTGTACAAAAGAAATAGGAACACCTGCCTTTTCCATGACAGGCTGACTTGGTGAATCCAGGTGAAAGCTATGATCCCTTATTGATGTCACTTTTTAACCTGTCTCCTCCTCTTAATCTACAATGATTGAAGTGGATTTGATTAAGGAATTTAAAGGCTTTTGTTTAGCCTTTTAGTTTATTAGGTACATCACCCCGATCAGGAAAATCTCCTGATTCTGCCTCCTCAACCCTCCTCTCCTCCCTTTCTGCATCCTTTGACTCTCTATGTCCCCTATCTTCCAGGCCGGCTCGGTCCTCCCCTCCCGCTCCGTGGCTCGACGACTCATTGCGAGCTCACAGAACAGGGCTCCGGGCAGCCGAGCGGAAATGGAGGAAAACTCGCCTCCCTGCGGACCTGGCATCCTTTCACTCCCTCCTCTCTACATTTTCCTCCTCTGTCTCTGCTGCTAAAGCCACTTTCTACCACTCTAAATTCCAAGCATCTGCCTCTAACCCTAGGAAGCTCTTTGCCACCTTCTCCTCCCTCCTGAATCCTCCCCCCCCCTCCTCCCTCTCTGCAGATGACTTCGTCAACCATTTTGAAAAGAAGGTCGACGACATCCGATCCTCGTTTGCTAAGTCAAACGACATCGCTGGTTCTGCTCACACTGCCCTACCCTGTGCTCTGACCTCTTTCTCCCCTCTCTCTCCAGATGAAATCTCGCGTCTTGTGACGGCCGGCCGCCCAACAACCTGCCCGCTTGACCCTATCCCCTCCTCTCTTCTCCAGACCATTTCCGGAGACCTTCTCCCTTACCTCACCTCGCTCATCAACTCATCCCTGACCGCTGGCTACGTCCCTTCCGTCTTCAAGAGAGCGAGAGTTGCACCCTTCTGAAAAAAACCTACACTCGATCCCTCCGATGTCAACAACTACAGACCAGTATCCCTTCTTTCTTTTCTCTCCAAAATTCTTGAACGTGCCGTCCTTGGCCAGCTCTCCCGCTATCTCTCTCAGAATGACCTTCTTGATCCAAATCAGTCAGGTTTCAAGACTAGTCATTCAACTGAGACTGCTCTTCTCTGTATCACGGAGGCGCTCCGCACTGCTAAAGCTAACTCTCTCTCCTCTGCTCTCATCCTTCTAGACCTATCGGCTGCCTTCGATACTGTGAACCATCAGATCCTCCTCTCCACCCTCTCTGAGTTGGGCATCTCCGGCGCGGCCCACGCTTGGATTGCGTCCTACCTGACAGGTCGCTCCTACCAGGTGGCGTGGCGAGAATCTGTCTCCTCACCACGCGCTCTCACCACTGGTGTCCCCCAGTGCTCTGTTCTAGGCCCTCTCCTATTCTCGCTATACACCAAGTCACTTGGCTCTGTCATAACCTCACATGGTCTCTCCTATCATTGCTATGCAGACGACACACAATTAATCTTCTCCTTTCCCCTTCTGATGACCAGGTGGCGAATCGCATCTCTGCATGTCTGGCAGACATATCAGTGTGGATGACGGATCACCACCTCAAGCTGAACTTCGGCAAGACGGAGCTGCTCTTCCTTCCGGGGAAGGACTGCCCGTTCCATGATCTCGCCATCACGGTTGACAACTCCATTGTGTCCTCCTCCCAGAGCGCTAAGAACCTTGGCGTGATCCTGGACAACACCCTGTCGTTCTCAACTAACATCAAGGCGGTGGCCCGTTCCTGTAGGTTCATGCTCTACAACATCCGCAGAGTACGACCCTGCCTCACACAGGAAGCGGCGCAGGTCCTAATCCAGGCACTTGTCATCTCCCGTCTGGATTACTGCAACTCGCTGTTGGCTGGGCTCCCTGCCTGTGCCATTAAACCCCTACAACTCATCCAGAACGCCGCAGCCCGTCTGGTGTTCAACCTTCCCAAGTTCTCTCACGTCACCCCGCTCCTCCGCTCTCTCCACTGGCTTCCAGTTGAAGCTCGCATCCGCTACAAGACCATGGTGCTTGCCTACGGAGCTGTGAGGGGAACGGCACCTCAGTACCTCCAGGCTCTGATCAGGCCCTACACCCAAACAAGGGCACTGCGTTCATCCACCTCTGGCCTGCTCGCCTCCCTACCACTGAGGAAGTACAGTTCCCGCTCAGCCCAGTCAAAACTGTTCGCTGCTCTGGCTCCCCAATGGTGGAACAAACTCCCTCACGACGCCAGGACAGCAGAGTCAATCACCACCTTCCGGAGACACCTGAAACCCCACCTCTTTAAGGAATACCTAGGATAGGATAAAGTAATCCTTCTCCCCCCTTAAAATATTTAGATGCACTATTGTAAAGTGGCTGTTCCACTGGATGTCATAAGGTGAATGCACCAATTTGTAAGTCGCTCTGGATAAGAGCGTCTGCTAAATGACTTAAATGTAATGTAATGTAAATGAAAATGGTTCGCTCGTACAGAGAGTAGGTCACGTGACCGTGGCTTACTATACAAAGCAGCCAGACAGGCTGTATGTTATACAGTATTTTGCGATCAGTCTGCGGACCCCTTGCAGTACCTCCTCTGACCCACAGGCGTCCCCGAAACTCATTTTATTAAGAACCACCGGGCCAAGCTACTGTGGATCTTGAGGCTCGGATTTAAGTAGACCTATTATTGGTGGATTTGAAGTGTTTTTGCGGATTGTTAGTCTATTACTGAACAAGTATGCTTTGGTTGATTCAACCTATGGGCTTTTTTTTTAAACAGAAGAGCTATAGTCAATAGTTTACCTAAATTGACATGACCGGTGTTTCGTTTATGGACCTACTGTAGGCTACGTTACTCTAGATGGCGGTAGTGCTCTATCTAGTGAGGCGCTCGCTCCTAAAGTCATGACACCATTTTATCACGTCTCGCACATCACCGTTATTTGAACGCGAAAGCCTTTATTCTTCTTGATGAATCAGTTGTCTGACTTTTTATCGTACCCCCGTCCGTATTCATTTTGGTTGTTAATCACCAATATATAGCATCGGCTTATCTGCAATATATCTGCATAAGTCAAGTTATAGATTGATCACTGCAACCAATAGGCCTATTGATTAGAAAGAACCTATTGACATGTAGCAACACATGTATGTTGGTGTGAGCGTCAGAGAGGAACCAATGGCTGCGTTTTTGTGTTGGCTATTATGCAGAAAGTAGATGTAGGCCTATTGGTGTCGTCTTGTTTTAAGACATTGATCTCAATCATAACGGATTAATTGAATGGGAATCTGTCTGGGCAGATGCATCAGAATAGGACTGCTTAGATGTTGCATTTCAAACCGTTTCTGTGTCATTTATGCTACATAAAAGGTGCCGATGCTTATAAAGAGAGAAGGGGATATGCGGAGAGAGAGAGAGAGTGAGAGAGAAAAAAGAGAGAGTAGGGAGACCAATCGCTGTTGGGTGGGTGTTTTTTTTGGGGGATTCATTTGGCGGAGACGCGCGCTGGCTGCTTGGCTGGACGGCTGCATGCGCTGTCCCTTTCAGCACCGAAAACCCGAGGCGCGTGCATCTATGAGTGGGACGCGAAGGAGCGAGGATCACTCAATCAAGTCACGGAAAAGCAGGTAGGCATTTTTCAAAATTACATATTTAGTTCAATAGTTTTCGTATGTCTGAGAAGGTCCCATCAAACATAATTCTTCCCCCCCTCTCTCCCTCTATCTGAAGAATCCATCGCTCTTCGTCCATCTGCTTTTTCTTCTCCCTCATTGTTAAATTAATTACCCTCGATGGTTCTGCAAATCATCCCTTAAATAACTATTTATCTTTTCATTATCGACATGCATAGTTGATGTTGACAGTCCACGGTATCGTTAATCAGAGTCGTGACCTGTAGCTAAATGAGAAGGGTTCAGTGTTGGGAAAGGAAACTGCTGAGCTCCGCAATGAAGTTCCGATATTGACCCAAAGGAATGCGCTCTCTGCTCTGTTCCGCGCGCCACAAGAAACAGCATCCGCTCTGATGGCATTTAGGAATGATCCATACATCTGATCTCGTCCGTAGCACAAACGTCTTATTTTGTGATCTAATTCATCATAATTAATATGGGAAAATTGGATGAAAATAATTGGGATATCACTAGTGTGATTTTCAGAGAGCTCACTGAAAAGGGACGCGTTATTTCACGCACATGAAGGATGCTGTCTCAATCTATAGACACGAATCTTATATTGAACTTGAATTAAAAAACATTACGGGTTGATAATGTTTCTATCTAATTATATGTAGCCTACCATGAAGACGTCATTAGGTTATTATTTCTCTTTGGAGCACAACCACGATTTGTATAGCGCAGCTTCCTGCTTCATGCCACTGCTTTAATCATCCGTATGTATCAGAGGGTGGTGGTGTATCCCACATGGATCGCCATCTATCCCCGCAACAAACCCACGCAATCATACTAACACACCACTTCCACCACGTCTTCTGTGAGGAGTTCCGTATCTTCTCTCATCCACGAGAACGGGTCAAGGGAATTGTGAGGATCACAAGTCAATTTAGGGGGGAACCGTTGGAGGGATTTGGGATGTGTTTGATTCGTTGCCGTTGGTTGGTGTCTTTACCTGCCTGTGATCGGAATTGCAAAAAATAAATAAAAGAATGTCATATTCAACGGGTGCGGTGAGAGGGGGCAACTAAGGAGGAGGGGGAGCAGGAGGAGGGAGAGGAACGGGCGGGGAGATGGGAGAGAGAAACGAGCAGAGGGAGGGGGATAAAATAGCAGAGGGAGGGGGATAAAATAGCAGAGGGAGGGAGAGAGAGAGAGGCGAAAAAGAGAGAAAAGCTATCACTTTGTGAAAAGAGCAGTGCGCTCCCCAGTGAACGTCTCTGCACACGAGGACACCTAATATCATGACCAATAGAGAGGATGGTGCAGACTGACACCTAGCGATTGGTGTAAATTAAAAAGTTAAATGGGCCGGCCTCTGCCTCGCAGGGTAATACTCCCTTTTTCTTACTGCCAACAATAATGATAACACTGCTGGAATTTCCACCATTCTGTCAATTATCTCTTATTAGTGAGTCAAAAGTTCCAACCCGAGCAGGAATCAAATCAAATTTTATTGGCCAAATACACGTGATTAGCAGATGTTATTGCGGGTGTAGCGAACTGCTTGTGATAAGGTATTATTGCAGAAGTGAAATAAAATAGTGTAAAAGAAAACAATACGTTGAAAGATCCATTCTTACGCTGTAAAACCCAAGGCATTATGAACTCAAGAACTTATAGTAAGTTGAACTCAAAGTCAATGAAAATTCATCATTACTTAAAATGTTTGTGGTAGTGACTCAAAACTAAATGAGAAGTCACATCAACCCTATTTTTTAAAAGTTATAATAAAAAATAACAAACATACTTTTTTTCCCCCAGCATGCTCTACTGCAGATAGATTTTTTTGGAATTGTTTTTAATATCTGTGTTTTTGCATGTACATTGAGGGATGGATACATACATCTTACGCTACACAGAGATAAATAACATTGCTTTTTTTCTAAACTAATCTAATAATTTATCTTGATTTTTGCAACCCCTTATTGAAATTACTGTTCCAGTTTAAATGCAGTCCTCATAATTTCCCAAAAACCTTGCAGCCATTGTGAATACAGATTGTAGGTGAATGTGAATTCCAGCTGTTCAATGTCCTAATTCTGTCTGGATTCCAATAGGAATTACACATCACTTTGCAAGCCAGCATTATATGACTTGCAGTTAGGGACGCAAAATTCTTGTAAATATCTCAGGTTTTCCAGAAATTGCAGTCGGAAGATTCCTGGAAATACTTCAACTAGGACTTTTTTGAAAATCTGGGAAAGTGACTGGAATTTGGTTTGACCTCAAAATAAGGCCATATTCTTAACGTATTGTCATAAAGAGTTTAATGATAACATTCACCGAGGAACTTACTGGGGGGGTTAACTACAATTCCCTCGAAAAGGCAAGGTACACTGGGAAACTATATTGGGATGTGTGGCCATTACTCAAAGTGTTCAAGCTCATACGATTCACTACATAATCACTTCAAGTAACTGTACTCATATATATTAAGTGCAACGGATTTCCTCAAAAGTTTTGAGTAATGACAGCACATTGGGGTTTAAAGTGTATGCATGAATACAGCCTGAATAGCCAATTAGGAATATAACCTAACCATAAAGATGTACTGTTTTATATTAATATGCTTGTGCCTTTCCCAATTGCGTTAGACATTTAAAAAAAAAATTAAAGTGCTTGGTAAAGTGCTATAGTAATGTTATCCTTTCAAGGTAAATGATTCATTTATTTCATAGGTTTATAATTGGCGACCATAGGAACTATACACTGTACAAAATATTATGAGCACCTGCTCTTTCCATGACAGATTGACCAGGTGAATCCAGGTGAACGCTAGGATCCCTTATTGATGTCACTTGTTAAATCCACTTCAATCTCTGTAGATGAAGGGGAGGAGACAGGTTAACAAAGGATTTTTAGGCCTTGAGACAATTGAGACGTGGATTGTGTATGTGTGCCGTTCAGAGGGTGTGTGGTAGTAGGTGCCAGGCGCAACGGTTTGTGTTAAGAACCGCAATGCTGCTGGGTTTTTCATGTTCAACAGTTTCCTGTGTTTATCAAGAATGGTCCACCACCCAAAGGACATCCAGCCAACTTGACACAACTGTGGGAAGCTTTGGAGTCAACATGGGCCAGCATCCCTGTGGAACGCTTTCGACATCTTGTAGAACGCTTTTGACATCTTGCCCCAAGGAATTGAGGCTGTTCTGAGGGTAAAATGTGGTGGGGGGGGTGTATCTGAAAGTGCTGTTTGTGTGGAAAGGTGAGCGTCTTTGAAATATGGGTACATAGATGGGGAGGGAGGGAGAAATATTGCCACAATGTCCGAATAAACATTAGGATATTTATATGCAATGATGCAGCAGTCCCCTAGCATCTCAGCATCCTAGAATTGTGCAGCCGGTTCAGCCCACACAAGCATACTGCGCAGCATCTGTGCCTTTTGGAACGCACACGGACGCGCTCAAAAGTGGTCATGGCGCTCAGCGGGAAGTTTAGACTTATTGAGCCAATACATTATAGCTACGAATGTGAATGTCTTTGATATTTTCACATTCTAGTGTTATTAATATGCTCTTCTATCTATCTCAGAAGAATATCCACACATTTGACTATTTTGGGGAAGCGGGTGTGGTCAAACCATAACAGATCAAACACACTATTAGGAAGGCCCTCTTCGTCTGTCTCAATGATGGTCTTTTCCTCATGCCTTTGTTTTGTCTGAGGAATATAGAGTGATGATGTGATATGAATGATAAAAGTTTATTAATGGGCTACAGATAAACTAGGCCGCCAGTGGATATTATATTTTGAGGCAAAGAGGGCACCCAGTAGCCTAATCTGATTGGCCAGCAATGACATCACTTCATTCGTGAAGGACACCAGCAAGAAAACTAAGAGAGTTAAACCGAACCTGCTCCATGAAAGCCTCTTCTCACTGACTCACGTACTAGGATGGCTTGCTACATCATTACTGTACTGTTTCTGATGACAATGATTAGGTAGCTGTGGTGACACCTTCCAGGTGTTGATTCCCATGCAGCTGTCAGTCAAACAGGTGTAGAACCAGTAGATGTTTATACTGAATGATTACACACTGAGTAACCTTCACTCTGTCCACGTGAATAATGCCTTCTGGACCATTGTTGATGTGTTTGACAGGCTTGGCACTTTGTGTTTGACAGGCTTGGCACTGACGGATAGGATGGACTTATCAGTGGGATAGGATTGGCGGTTATGTGTGTGTGTGTGTGTGTGTGTGTGTGTGTGTGTGTGTGTGTGTGTGTGTGTGTGTGTGTGTGAGAGAGAGAGGGGGGAGGGGGCTGTACTGTGTGTGTGGCCAATGCTCATCTCTCTACTCTTGAATCTGACAGACAGGCATTGCAGCATGAACAGTGATTTGTATGTGTGTGTGTGTGTGTGTGTGTGTGTGTGTGTGTGTGTGTGTGTGTGTGTGTGTGTGTGTGTGTGTGTGTGTGTGTGTGTGTGTGTGTGTGTGTGTGTGTGTGTGTGTGTGTGTGTGTGTGTGTGTGTGAGCGAGCGAGGAAGGGAGGGAGAGACTGTGTGTGCTAGATAACTGAGGCACTGACTGCTACGTGTTCTCTGTGTGTGTACCTTGCAGGGTCTGCTGAAGATGTGAGTTCAGGATTACAATCGCTGCAGCTGCACTCGCCGCCACCGTCTCCTCTCTCTCTCTCTCTCTCTCTCTCTCTCTCTCTCTCTCTCCTCTACTGGGACATGCATGCCTCATGGGCCTGGGACATCTTAGAGCTGCCTGCTAACTCCTCCCCCGGGGCACTGACGCCCTTTCACCCATGATCCCGCCCACAAACTCCACAGTAACTCCTCAGTAACTCCTCCCACAAGCGCCACTCAACTGTTACCATGGCGTTGCCGGAATCCCAACGCCTTCCTTCCTTCCTCGCCACACGCCACTTCCTTCTCCACTTCCTTGCCTCATGTTCCTGGTTCCTCCCTCTGGCCTCTCCTCAGCGAATCACGGACCCCGCCATCGGTACTGCGCCCAATCAGGAGTACGCCCACTCCATCCGATTGGAAGGCGACATCATCCTGGGTGGCCTGTTCCCGGTGCACTCCCGGGGGGGCGGTGGCATGCCCTGCGGGGAACTGAAGAAGGAGAAAGGGATCCATCGTCTTGAGGCCATGATGTTTGCCATCGACCTGATCAACAAGGACACGGAGCTGCTCCCCAACATCACCCTGGGGGCCCGGATCCTGGACACCTGCTCCAGAGACACCTACGCCCTGGAGCAGTCGCTGACCTTTGTCCAGGCCCTCATCGAGAAGGACGGCTCGGATGTACGCTGTGCCAACGGCGACCTGCCCATCTTCGCCAAGCCTGATAAGATCGTGGGGGTGATCGGGGCGGCGGCCAGCTCCGTGTCCATCATGGTTGCCAATATACTGAGGCTGTTCAAGGTAAGGACACTGGAACGGGTCTGGGTTGGTTTCTGGTGGGTCTGGTTTAGTTTGATTTGTGTTTGGTTGGGTTAGTCAGGCTGGGTCTGTTTTAGTTTCACTTGATTTTAGTTGAGTTAGTCAGGCTGGGTCTGGTTTAGTTTGACTTGAGTTTAGTTGGGTTAGTCAGGCTGGGTCTGGTTTAGTTTGACTTGAGTTTAGTTGGGTTAGTCAGGCTGGGTCTGGTTTAGTTTGACTTGAGTTTAGTTGGGTTAGTCAAGCTGGGTCTGGTTTAGTTTGACTTGAGTTTAGTTGGGTTAGTCAAGCTGGGTCTGGTTTAGTTTGACTTGAGTTTAGTTGGGTTAGTCAGGCTGGGTCTTGTTTAGTTTGACTTGAGTTTGGTTGGGTTAGTCAGGCTGGGTCTGGTTTAGTTTGACTTGAGTTTAGTTGGGTTAGTCAGGCTGGGTCTGGTTTAGTTTGACTTGAGTTTGGTTGGGTTAGTCAGGCTGGGTCTGGTTTAGTTTGACTTGAGTTTAGTTGGGTTAGTCAAGCTGGGTCTGGTTTAGTTTGACTTGAGTTTGGTTGGGTTAGTCAGGCTGGGTCTGGTTTAGTTTGACTTGAGTTTAGTTGGGTTAGTCAGGCTGGGTCTGGTTTAGTTTGACTTGAGTTTAGTTGGGTTAGTCAAGCTGGGTCTGGTTTAGTTTGACTTGAGTTTGTTTGGGTTAGTCAGGCTGCGTCTGGTTTAGTTTGACTTGAGTTTAGTTGGGTTAGTCAGGCTGGGTCTGGGTTAAGAACCTTGCCGGTTTCAGTGTGGGCGATGTCATGGTTTGTGTTTACATTGGTGTTGGAGCCATGCGTGGATCTTTGTGTTGTGTTTGTGTGGATACTATGGCACTGTGTGTGTAGGTGTTGAACACCAGCCACTGTGTGTTGGATGTAGGGGGTCTCTTTACAGTGAAATAGAGTATATTGCTGGCTGCCAGGGCTGGGGCTACATCCTGTCTATCTCCCCTCCTCCTCCTCCTCCTCTTCCTCTTATCCTCTCCTCGTCAGATGCATGCATATTGTTCCAGCAGGATATTACCCTGGCCTGTGTCTGTCAGTCAGAGCCATTATTGTGTTCTAGAAGCAGCCTGGCTCCTGACATAGGTTCTCTGGTATTACACACAGAGACGCCACTTCAGCCAGCCGCGCTCGCTACTGCAGGCAGATACAGTTCAATTGTGACAACCAATTAAAGTACTGTCAATCTTATTAAAGAATACTCCACCTCACTCTGCCCTCAGCCCCAGAGACTGTGTGTGTGAGAGGTTGAGGTTTTGGGCATGGTAGTATGCTGTTCAAATTTGATCTATGCTCGACTGGTTTAGACAGGGCTTTCTAGAACATGGAGAAACAATGAAATCAATTACTGTCTAGGGTACAAAAGCCAATTAATGGTAGAGTGGTTGTAACAGAGGAATGTGAGTATACGAGCACAAGAATGTGTGTGTTCCCGCCGTCATTAGTCCAACAAGGTTGATTGATGCGAGCGCAATGTGGAAATATGTGTCTCCTAATGATCCATGTGACATTCTCAGCCATACACCTTTGTCTTCTTACTCTCTCTCTCTTCTCTCTCTTTTTTTATTTCTCTCTCTCTCTCACTCTTCTCTATCTCTCTCTTCTCTCTCTTTTTATTTCTCTCTCTCTCTCCTCTCTCTCTTTTTATTTCTCTCTCTTGCTCTTCTCTCTCGTCTCTCTTTTTTTTTTATTTCTCTCTCTCTCTTCTCACTCGCTCTTCTCTCTCTCTCGTCTCTCTTTTTTTTTCTCTCTCTCTCTCTCTCTCTCTCTCTCTCTCTCTCTCTCTCTCTCTCTCTCTCCCTCTCTCTCTCTCTCCCTCTCTTCTCTCTCTCTCTCACTCTTCTCTCTCTCTCTTCTCTCTCTCTTTTTATTTCTCTCTTCTCTCTCTCTTCTCTCTCTCTCTCTCTCTCTCTCTCTCTCTCTCTCTCTCTCTCACTCTTCTCTCTCTCTTCTCTCTCTCTTTTTATTTCTCTCTCTCGCTCTTCTCTCTCTCTCTTCTCTCTCTCTTTTTATTTCTCTCTCTCGCTCTTCTCTCTCTCTCGTCTCTCTTTTTTTATTTCTCTCTCTCTCTTCTCTCTCTCCTCTCTCTCGTCTCTCTTTTTATTTCTCTCTCTCTCTCTCTCGTCTCTCTTTTTATTTCTCTCTCTCGTCTCTCTCTTTTTATTTCTCTCTCTCTCATCTCTCTCTATTTATTTCTCTCTCTCTTTTTATTTCTCTCTCTCTCTCGTCTCTCTCTTTTTATTTCTCTCTCTCTCGTCTCTCTTTTTTAAATTTCTCTCTTTCTTTTTATTTCTCTCTCTCTCTTTATTTCTCTCTCTCTTGTCTCTTTTTTTATTTCTCTCTCTCTCTTTTAATTTCTCTCTCTCTTTTTATTTCTCTCTCTCTCTCTATTTATTTCTCTCTCTGTCTCTTTTAATTTCTCTCTCTCTCTTTTAATTTCTCTCTCTTTTATTTCTCTCTCTCTCTTTTAATTTCTCTCTCTCTCTTTTATTTCTCTCTCTCACCTTTTAATTTCTCTCTCTCTCTTTTATTTCTCTCTCTCTCTTTTTATTTCTCTCTCTCTCTTTTAATTTCTCTCTCTCTCTTTTATATCTCCCTTTCTCCCACATCATTGCCCTGGTTCTGTGTGAGTGGCAGTGCTGTATTCTAAACCTGTGCATAATAATACTAAACATGATTTAGGGAGGATTCTGCCATGGAAACAGCACACACAGGGCCTTGATTTTAGGTCGCAGTGCCTCGTTCTCATTTCACTAATAGGATTTAGAGCAGGGGATTGGTAGGCGTGTGTGTTTGCATTGTAGCATTTCTGTGTGTGTGTTTGTGTGTATGTATACACTGAGTGTACAAAACTTTAAAAACACCATCCTAAGATTGAGTTACCCCCCGCCCCCCCACAGGGATGCTGGCCCATTTAGACTCCAATGCCTCCCACATTTGTGTCAAGTTGGCTGGATGTCTTTTGGGTGGTGGACCATTGTTGATACATACGGGAGACTGTTGAGCGTGAAAAACCCAGCAGCGTTGCAGTTCTTGACACAAACTGGTGCGCCTGGCACCTACTACCATACCCCGTTCAAAGGCACTTAGATCTTTTGTCTTGCCCATTCATTCCCCCTCTGAATGGTGCACATACACAATCCATCATCGACTCTGGTTGAAGTGCTTTCACCTGGATTCACCTGGTCAGCCTGTCATGGAAAGAGCAGGTGTTCTTAATGTTTTGTACACTCAATGTATATGGGTGTGTGTTAATGTGTTTCTCCATGTGTGTGTGTGTGTGCGTGTGCGTGTGCGTGTGCGTGTGCGTGTGCGTGTGTGTTGTGTGTGTGTGTGTGTGTGTGTGTGTGTGTGTGTGTGTGTGTGTGTGTGTGTGTGTGTGTGTGTGTGTGTGTGTGTGTGTGTGTGTGTGTGTGGAAGGATGGATTGTGCTCCGTACCACATTACTATGTAGATGCTTTATCTGCAGCTTCATGTCTCATGAATGATGCAGAGTGTGTTGCCATCTGGAAATAGCATAGTGGAGAAGCTGTCATACTGGGTGGCATGGGCCAGCTAATCTCCCCACTGGAGCCCCCAGACTCCCTTAGTCAGCACAGAGGAGAACCCAGATGCATTGAGCAGCATGGTAAACCCAAATGGGGAAGCCCAGCGATGGTGGAAACTGTTAGGAATTAGATCCAAGATGGAGGTCGGAATGGATAGAGGTTCCTGCCCCGGATATTTCAAACACAACATACTCTCCCACTCAGCCCAGAGTTCTTCACATCCCAACAACAACCAGGAGATCTTATTCGAGAGGAGAGACTGTCCGCTTCCCAAATGGCACCCTATTCCCTTTTGTGCAGGGCCCATATGGCTCTGGCCAAAAGTAGTAGGCTGCTTAGGGAATAGGAGGGACACAGACGTAGGCTCTTTCGGCCTGTCTCAAATAAGAGGAGAACCCAGATGCATTGAGCAGACACGACCTGGTGGAAACTGGGAGAACTGAGATGGAGGATGGATGTATGGACGTTCCAGCCCTGGATACCCCAACCAGACACAGCCGTTTCACTCCAGTAACCCTTCCTGTTTGCTTGGCCATGTTTCACCCCCTGTCTCTCTATAGAGCTGGGCTGGTAGTGGACACAGACTGTGGGTATCTCCTCCCTCCGTTGGCCCCTGTAAGGCAGGTTAACCAGGCCTACACCTGCCCGGCCTGCCTGCCTGGTTGGGTATTGATTGAGAAGCTCCAGAGGGGCCACAGGTTGGTAATTATACTGGATCACTGTTTAGACAGGTTCGGGGTCCATTCTATTTCAACCATTTCAATTGAACCAAAGGTCAGATAGAAAAGGAACGTTAGTGATGTCTTTCCCCATCATTTACCTTGCTATTCCAAATCCATTTGTGTTGGGGAGGAATAAGGGGTGTCTGTGTGTGTGTGCATGTGTGCGTTTGTGCGCGAGTGCATGTGTGTATGTGACGGTTTAGTAGATAATGCCATATTCCAGCAATGCAGCGTCTGGAGCAGTATTATCTGCTGCCATGTGTCATATTACCCATAGTCTCTGTATTACTGTGTTACTATTGTCTGATAGGAGAAGAATCTCTCTGCTCCCAACGAGCCAAGAGGGAGGAAGGTTGAGGGGGTGTAAAGGAACAATTGTTTCAGAGTCTTGCTGAGAATGATATTGGCGAGAGCAAATATTTTCAGGCCCCCCGGGAACAAGATGCACTCTGTCGTTGAATGGAGAACGCGTTGATAGAAGAGGATCATTTCAAAGACTGCTCGGCGAATTATGAACCAATCGTGTTGCTCCATTACACTCGAAGACAACAATTAGATTGGAATGGAATGAACAACTACATGCTCATGAGTCATACATGACAAATAGAAGTCATCAGGATGTTTACGGACAGAGTTACTGATGGCCAGAGGGCCAGACTTCTGAGGATGTGGTTGGACAGGTCCAGACAGAAAGTGTGCTAGTATGTGTCTGTTCTTACTGTGAACTGAGTTAGATTTAGAGACTGAGAGAAGAGAGAGAGATTGAGATCAACAGAGAGAAATCGAGAGAGCGTCTCAGGAGTCTCAGGAGTCTGATGATTGTGCCGTTGATCTCGTTAATGATGAGAGAATTAAGTGGCTGATAATGGAGCCAGGGGTTCTTCACACCACAACAACAACAACCAGGAGATCTCATTAGAGAGGAGAAACTGACTGCTTCCCAAATGGCACCCTATTCCCTGTGTAGTGCACTACTTTTGACTCGCTCTGCCTGTCTCAAGCAAGATGGCTGCCACACCCCAGAGAGTGTAGGCCAGGCCCTCACTAACGAGGAGAGCTCTAATTGTTCGTCTCAAATTATTTATTTTCAGCCAGGATGACCTACTGATGATTCATCAAACGAGCTCCACTGGCAACACACACACACACGCACGCACGCACGCACGCACGCACGCACGCAAGCACGCACACACACACACACACACACACACACACACACACACACACACACACACACACACACACACACACACACACACACACACACACACACACACACACACACACACACACACACACAGGTTTTTGAGTGAAGTTTGTTTACTTGTCTAACAGTTTCTCCTCAAGCTCTTTGGGAGTGAGTCGAGGTCACCAGAGTTTGTTTTTATAATGAACCTGATTCTGGAAAGCCTGGTTGTAGAATGTGTGTTTGGGGCAACTATCCCTTTAAGAGAATGGGGGTAACAAGTGTTTTTGGGTCAGGTCTGTAAGGAAGTTGTATAAGGGGTGAGAGTAGTGTGCTTGGGCTACTGTATGTGTGTCACGACTCACAAGTGTGTGTAATGCGTTTGTGTGAGGAGATTGTGTCATGGATGTGGGTGTGAATGAAATATGTGTGTGATTGTCAGGGGTGTATTTGGGGTGCATGTGTTAGGTTTGTGTGTTTGTCTGTGTTTGTGTGTTGTATGTGGATGTAGGAAGTGTGTTTGAGGATTGTATTTGGGCTGAACGTGTAAGATGTGGTGAATTTCAAAAGTCTCTGTGAGGAGTGCTCTTGGTCTGTTTGTGTTAGAAGTGTGTGTGTTAGAAGTGTGTGTTAGCATTGTGCTTGGTCTGTGTGTGTTAGAAGTGTGTGTGTTAGCATTGTGCTTGGTCTGTGTGTGTTAGAAGTGTGTGTGTTAGCATTGTGCTTGGTCTGTGTGTGTTAGAAGTGTGTGTGTTAGCATTGTGCTTGGTCTGTGTGTGTTAGAAGTGTGTGTGTTAGCATTGTGCTTGGTCTGTGTGTGTTAGCATTGTGCTTGGTCTGTGTGTGTTAGAAGCGTGTGTGTTAGCATTGTGCTTGGTCTGTGTGTGTTAGAAGCGTGTGTGTTAGCATTGTGCTTGGTCTGTGTGTGTTAGCATTGTGCTTGGTCTGTGTGTGTTAGAAGCGTGTATGTTAGCATTGTGCTTGGTCTGTGTGTGTTAGAAGTGTGTGTGTGTGTTAGCATTGTGCTTGGTCTGTTTGTGTTAGAAGTGTGTGTGTTAGCATTGTGCTTGGTCTGTGTGTGTTAGAAGCGTGTGTGTTAGCATTGTGCTTGGTCTGTGTGTGTTAGAAGTGTGTGTGTTAGCATTGTGCTTGGTCTGTGTGTGTCAGAAGCGTGTGTGTTAGCATTGTGCTTGGTCTGTGTGTGTTAGAAGCGTGTGTGTTAGCATTGTGCTTGGTCTGTGTGTGTGAGCATTGTGCTTGGTCTGTTTGTGTTAGCATTGTGCTTGGTCTGTGTGTGTTAGCATTGTGCTTGGTCTGTCTGTGTTAGAAGCGTGTGTGTTAGCATTGTGCTTGGTCTGTTTGTGTTAGAAGCGTGTGTGTTAGCATTGTGCTTGGTCTGTTTGTGTTAGAAGCGTGTGTGTTAGCATTGTGCTTGGTCTGTTTGTGTTAGCATTGTGCTTGGACTGTTTGTGTTAGAAGTGTGTGTGTTAGAAGTGTGTGTGTTAGCATTGTGCTTGGTCTGTGTGTGTTAGAAGCGTGTTTGTGCTGTTCTCTGAGACTTGTCACCTGCCTCAAAGGAGATCCCCAGGGTTGAGCAGGAGATGTGTGAACTCTAGTGTCTGACGGAAAATGACGCCTTAGGCGGCCTCTTATAAACCGCCTGTCAGAGTGACACACTGCAAAACAGCTCCCCATGCATGGCTTTTGCCTGAGAGAGAGAGACCGGCTGGTTATTACTAGGAAGTATATCTCTATGGCTAGTCAAAGCAAGATGGTTCCATGGCATGAACAAGAGCTTTGTTTTTGTTGTTGAACAACATAAGGAGACTAATGGGAGTTTGATGCTCAGTGGTTGGTTGTCGTGGTTGTGATGAGTGATGGAATAGTCCCAAAGGGCAAACCCCAAGCTAAATCACCCTCACCTCTGTACTTTACAAGTAATTAGAAAATATTCCAATTCTGTACTTGACTCAGGGTTTGTGCACTGGCTCTTACTGGCTCCTAAGGGCTCGGTTTAGAATACAGGGAACGAGAGGGTGGGAATAGAACGAGGAGTATAGGAGGGAAGAAAGACAAACTCTCCTCTCTTTTCTCAGCCTCTTGTCCAGAGGGAGCTGTTTCTATGTTTTATTAGCACACCAGCATTATTTATAAAATGGTTGTGGGAAAACATGGAAACAACATTAGTGGAGAAGGAGAGAGAGCTGAAAATAGGATGAAAAGCGTTGAAAAATGTATTTTCTGTAGGCTGTGAATACTTAAATAGAGGTTAAATTGTGGTCGGCAGCACGGCACTGTGGTTTGCATCATTCAAAAGTAAAGTTGCCAAATAACTCTAAATCTAGTGCATAAGACCTGTTTCAAATGATCACTTTTACGCTCAACATAGCCTCTTCGTATTCACACTTGCTCAGGAATGGGAAAAATATCTCTTCTATTTAAGTCAGCTAAGTTCAATTATATTCTTCTTACTATAAAATCCTAAAATATAAAATAATGTCAGGGGACTTAAGCATATCTTGTCAGCGAAATGAACAAGCCTACAGTCGGGCAACTCGCATTCTGTTCTTCTGAAATACATTTTCTTCATATCATAATGTTTATTTAGACGGACATTCCTAAAATAAATAATGGATTTATTGTGATGGTGTATATTCAATCATTGTTTTAGACATTTTAAATGTTCTAAATGCGCCCAGCAGCAGCTTGTGTGTGTGTGTGGAGGCCTGCAGATGCTAAACGTGTTTATGTTAATAAACGGTTGACTACTGTGAGACCGGCAGTCTTTTGCATGACAATAACCGGCTAACAGAAGGACATCACCGCCACAGACCTAGCGTAGACGTCGACTTGCCTCCAGAAACAGTCCAAAATGAACGAGAAAACGTCACAAAATGTTGTCATAATATATGCTCTCTCCTGTTCTCTCAGAACCCATTTCCTGGTTCAGACAGGAAATACGTGATCAGGATGCCTATATATATGTATTTTCTTCCTCTCTATTATCCCCTTATCACATATCCCTCTGTCAATGGGTAGATTTACTGATTTACAGTGCCTTCGGAAAGTATTCAGACCTCTTTGTCCTGAATGCCAAGCGTCACATCTGGAGGAAACCTGGCAACATCCCTACGGTGAAGCATGGCGGTGGCAGCATCATGCTGTGGGGATGTTTTTCAGCGGCAGGGATTGAGAGATTAACAGCAAAGCACAGAGAGATCCTTGATGAATACCTGCTCCAGAGCGCTCAGGACCTCAGACTGAGGCGAAGGTTCACTTTCAAACAGGACAACGACCCTAAGCACACAGCCAAGACAACGCAGGAGTGGCTTCAGGACAAGTATCTGAATGTCCTTGAGAGGCCTAGCCAGAGCCTGGACTTGAACCCGATCGAACATCTCTGAAGAAATAGCTGTGCAGCATCGCTCCTCATCCAACCTGACAGAGCTTGAGAGGATCGGCAGAGGAGAATGGGAGAAACTCCCCAAATAAAGGTGTGCCAAGCTTGTGGCGTCATACCCAAGAACACGGCTGTAATCGCTGCCAAAGGTGCTTTAACAGAGTACAGAGTAAAGGGTCTGAATACTTATGTAAATGTGATACGTACCTGTTTTTGCTTCGTCATGATGGGGCGTTGTGTGTAGATTGATGAGGGAAAAAAACATTTAATAAATTGTAGAATAAGGCTGTAACGTAACAAAATGTGGAAAAAGTCAAGGGGTCTGAATACTTTCTGAAGGCACTGTATATGCAGAGACTGAGGGAATATGTAACAGACAGGTGTATCTATTACCAGAAATCTGTCCTCCTTTTTTCCTCAACTCACTTTGAGACAAAAGATAGGTATGAATAACCTTATCTTTAAGAACAGGGCTGTGTGTGTGTGTGTGTGTGTGTGTGTGTGTGTGTGTGTGTGTGTGTGGTGTGTGTGTGTGTGTGTGTGTGTGTGTGTGTGTGTGTGTGTGTGTGTGTGTGTGTGTGTGTGTGTGTGCATGCTTACCTGTGCGTGTGCGTAGCTATAGAGAGAGACTGATGAAACCCAGAGAGCAGAATAGTAAAAGGTAAGAAAGCCTTTTAACTGTGTTGGCCTTGTCCATGTATTTTTAACTGGCTGTCCTTTTGGATCTGTGTGAATAATGAATAGAGGGAGAGAAGGAATAGCCAATAAGTGTTTGAGTTGAATAGCCTTTGTTGCAGAGCAGGGCCCCACTGCGCCTCAGGGGCAACCCCTCTTTCATCCATCTCTCCTTCCCTCCCTCCCCCACAGGCTACCTAGGAACCGGTGTGTGACTAAAGACGTCAGCAAGTCTCAGTTTGGCTTGCGGCTAGCTGAAGTCGACTAGGTGAACAGTAGGAACTCTCCACCCAAACAAAACAATATTTAGGCATTTATTTCATTAGTCCATTGTTGACATAGTCCCACAATGTTTTGCGTTGCAGCGTTGCTTTCCCACAGGAAAGTGGCCTCCGTTCGCTATTCGAGTGCATACGGATGTCATGTGTTTTAACTCTGCCTCTGTTCCCGCCCATTTGATAACGGGCCATTCTAAATCTCAACTAATGTTACATGTTAGTAAAGACAAGATTAAATTGATTATAGTCTAACGTGTGAAAATATGATCACTTGATGTTTTGCACGACAATAATCGGCTGACAAAATGTCATGACTGCCACGGCCCGTAGACTTCGGCTTGCCTCCAGAAACATTTATGTGAGTCCGATCAGCTGAAAAATCCCTCACCGAAGTCCAAAACAAACAGAAACGTCACGAAATGTTGTCATGATATATGCACAAACTCTTCCAAACTGTTTCGGCTGGGAAGCATGTGGACGCCTTAAGGATGACATCATCAAAGACCAGGGTACCATCAGATAGGGAGGGAGAGACAGGGGGAGGGAGGGATGGAAGGAGAGGGGGGAAGAGGTAGAGCGAGAGGAAAGCAAGGAGTTTACTGGTCTCTATAATTTGTCTTGTAGCGTGACGGACACCTTCTGATTTCTATTATAATGTGACAGAGGGAGAGTGAGTTTGTGTATGTGCGTTCATTGCAAATTGGCCAGTATTACCTAGTGTTGATTTGTCAGTGTAACATTTCTAGTGTTGATTCAGGAGTTAAATGAACTCTGTAAGTGTTAAAATAACACTCATTGGTGAAAAGAAACCCCAGTGTTGGTGTTAATAACCACTGTTAAGACAAAACCACGGCCATCATTATCAATATACCGTGCTGTATTGCAGGTAGATTTTTTAAAAATTGTTTGTTTCAATATCTCTGTTTTTGCATGTACAGTACTGTGCAAATGTTTTAGGGCAGGTGTGAAAAAAATGCTGTAAAGTAAGAATGCTTTAAAAAATAGACATGTTAATAGATTATATTTATCAATTAACAAAATGCAAAGTGCATGAACATAAGAAAAATCTACATCAAATCCATATTTGGTGTGACCATACTTTGCCTTGAAAACAGCATTTATTCTTCTCTGTACACTTGCACACAGTCAGAGATTTTGTCGACATACAGTCAGGTGTATGATTAAACAATTATACTAAACAGGTGCTAGTCATCATCAATTCAATATGTAGGTTGAAACACAATCATTAACTGAAACAGAAACAGCTGTGTAGGAGGCATAAAACTGGATGTGGCCAAACTCAGCCAACAAGGTGAGGTTGCTGAAGACAGTTTACTGTCAACTCATACCACTTTGAAGATGCAAAATATTTTTGGCTGTGTGAAACAAAAAAGAAATCATACCAAAAAAAAACAGAAAACTTGAGCATGCATAACTATTCACACCCAAAGTCAATACTTAGAGCCAACTTTTTGCAGCAATTACAGCTGCAAGTCTCTTGGGGTATGTCTCTCTATAAGTTTGTCACGTCTAGCCATTGGGATTTTTCCCATTCTTCAAGGCAGAGCTGCTCCAGATCCTTCAAGTTCGATGGGTTCCACTGGTGTCTTTAAGTCATACCACAGATTCTCAATTGGATTGAGGTCTGATCTTTGACTAGGCCATTCCAAGACATTTAAATGTTTCCCCTTAAACCACTCAAGTATTGCTTTAGCAGTATGCTTAGGTTCATTGTCCTGCTGGAAGGTGAACCTCCGTCCCATTCTCAAATCTCCGGAAGACTGAAACAAGTTTCCCTCAAGAATTTCCCTGTATTTAGCGCCATCCATTATTCCTTCCATTCTGACCAGAGAACCTTTTTCCATATGTTTGGGGAGTCTCCCACATGCCTTGTGGTGAACACCAAACATGTTTGCTTATTTTTTCCTGCCCCATTTCCATAATGCCCAGCTCTGTCGAGTGTGCGGCTTAAAGCAGTCCTATGGACAGATACTCCAATGTCCGTTGTGGAGCTTTGCAGCTCCTTCTGGGTTATATTTGGTCTCTGTTGCCTCTCTGATCTAATGCCCTCCTTGCCTGGTCCGTGAGTTTTGGTGGGCGGCCCGCTCTTGGCAGGTTTATTGTGGTGCCATATTCTTTCCATTTAAAAAAATGGATTTAATTGTGCTCCATGGGATGTTCAAAGTGTCGGATATTTTTTTAGAACCCAACCCTGATCTGTACTTCTCCACAACTTTGTCCCTGACCTGTTTGGAGAGCTCCTTGGTCTTCATGGTGCCGTTTGCTTGGTGGTGTGCCATGCTTAGTGGTGTTGCAGACTCTGGGGCCTTTCAGAAACTTTTCTGTTTTTACATTTTTTAAAACCAGCAATTTTTTTCATTTCACTTCACCAATTTGGACTATTTTGTGTTTGTCCATTACATGGTATCCAAATAAAAATCCATTTAAATTACAGGTTGTTATGCAACAAAATAGGAAAAACGCCAAGGAGGATGAAATATTTGAATTTGCAAGACACTGTATGTAGAGACTAAGGGAGTGTGTAACAAACAGGTGTATCTACTATAAGAAATCTGACCTCCTTTTCTACTCAACCCACTTTGAGACAAAATATAGTTACAAAGAACCCTATCTTAAAGAGCAGGGCTGTGCGTGTGCGTAGCTATAGAGAGAGACTGGTGAGACTCAGAGCGCAGAATAGTAAAAGGTAAGAAAGCCTTTAAACTGCGTTGGCCTTTCGGACCTGTGTGTGACTAAGGCTGACATCACCAAAGACCAGGGCACCCTCAGAAAGGGAGGGAGAGATGGATGGAGGGGAGAGAGAGAGAGGAAAGGAAAGGAGGGAGTTTACTGGTCTCAAATCTCTATAATTTGTCTTGTAGCGTGACGACCACCATCTGATTTTCCAGCGAGCGAGCGAGCGAGCGAGAGAGAGAGAGAGAGAGAGAGAGAGAGAGAGAGAGAGAGAGAGAGAGAGAGAGATATGCGTATAAGTGCAGTGCTAATCAATAGTTGCTCTCAGCTCTCCCTCTCTCTCCTTGCCTCCCCTCTCCCCCGTAGGGAAGGAGTGTATTTGCCTGAATAATTGCTGCTGTGTCTCTTCAGCCCCTGAAGTTTCCCACTTTTTCACAGACTAATAAGACTCCAGGTAGAAATTGCTCTCACATCAAGGCCTAGATCTGATCTCATTAGCTGATGAAATACAGAACACTTGGTCTGCATGTGGGACAATTTTCATGTGTTTTTAGCCAGAAACAGTATTGTGCTTTTATAGCATTCACATCTCAAATTGAATGAATTGAATTTCTCCTGTACACCCCACCCCCCCCCCAACAGGGGCCCAGAGGTGTGACATCATGGCCCTTTGATCTCTCCAGCAGAGGGCCTGATGGGTAGCAGAGAGTTGACATCTCCCCTCTCTTTTCTCTCTCTTATCTCCATCCCTTCATCTCTCTCATGTCATAGAGGAGAGCAGGAGAGAGGAGCTGTAGGCGCAAACCCTAAAATTCAACAGCACCTCTCAGGAATTAGGCTACACATGGGAGCCAACTGTTCCATTCATTTCATTCATTGTGTCAGAAATGGAACACTATTCCCTATGGCTTTCAGAAACTAGTTAAATATCTGGGTCATACCCTGGATTTCCTGTTGTGAATGATTTAACTTGATTTGACTGAGTGTTAAAATACATACTGATAGTTTGGTTAGCAGCATTATCAAGTATAGCAACATTTTTGTGAAAGTTATTAAGTGTGAGTCATGGCAAATCAAATCAAATTGTGTTTGTCACATACACCCGAAAACAACGGGTATAATACTTTACTGTGAACTGTTTCCTTCTGAGCCCTTCCCAATGATGCAGAGTATAAAAATATATAATAATTGTACACAAAAGGAATAAAATACACAAGAATGAAGCTATATGCAGGGATTAGCAGTACCAGATCAATGTCAAATAATCAAATAGTGTCCAGATGGTTATTTATGTTCCTGTTGTGACGCCTCTCCTGTGTGTCAAACATCCTCACTTTGTCTCAGAACAGCACCGGCTGCAAATTTGATTGAAAAATGAACCACCAGGAGACCACTTAGCCCTTCCATAAGGGATTAATCTAATGAATGATCAGTTTCATGCTGTTAGCCACACACACACGCTCGCACACACACACACAGTCTTGTACAGCTAACCTTGTGGGGACACACAATTCAGTCCCATTCAAAATCCTATTTTCCATAAACCTAACCCTTACCCTAACCCCAAAACCTAAGCTAAACCTAAACCTAACCCTAGCTCTTAACCCTAACCCTAAACCTAATTCTAACACAAACACAAATTCTAACTTTAACCCCAAACCCCCTAGAAATAACATTTGACATTGTGGGAGACTAACAAAATGTCCCCAGTCGCCAAAATGTCCCCAGTTGGTCAAAATGTCCCCAGTTGGTCACTCACACACAGGTATGTACGGAGAATAGCTAAAACTCATTCATTATTATCTGTGTGCCCTTAATTGAACCAAATCTACACACACACACACACACACACACACACACACACACACACACACACACACACACACACACACACACACACACACACACACACACACACACACACACACACACACACACACACACACACACGCACACACACACACGTACACACGCACACGTACACACGTACACACACGCACACGCACACGTACACACTCACACACTCATCAGAGGGCAGAAAGCTCCCGTTCTGCATCCTATCCTAGCCTCCCTGCCTCTGCCAAGTGCCACTTCAACGATGGATTCATTTTTAATAGGCTACTTTAGGTGTCATATATAATTACCCGCAGGCCATTTCTACAGCACCTGCCACTGCAGTATCAATTTAGTTAGTTGAAAAAGTAAACCGTTCATAAGTCAAGCCGGCACTAAATCTACATCACTTCAAGCCAGGTGGTAAATATATAAATATAGATTCAGGGTTTTCTGTTTGTGTCTGTCACTTGTGGCTGTAAATTATTTTCTTTCCTATTATTAATTTTGTCGTATCCCAAATGGCACCGTATCCCCTACACAGAACCCAGTGGGCCGTGGTCAAAAGTAGTTCACTGTATAGGGAATAGGGTGCCATTTGGGATGAATGAAGCCTTTCACTCTGAGTGGAGAGGGAATCTAGCTGTTAATCCTGAGTAAATGGAACGACTGAGATCCATAACAATATTAAACACGCTCAATTAAACACAGACACAGTGGAGAGGCAGACAAACCTCGCCCATGTAATTAACTAATGTACATACCACCACCAAATCGCCATCTCATTAGCTCCATACTGTTAGCCTGGTCCCAGATCTGTTTCTGCTCTTGCCAACCCTATTGCTCATTGTTAAGCCAAACATGACACTGATCAGTGCTGAACCGTGACTATAGGATCTAGGCCTTCAGAGGGACCAAACATCTTCCAATACATTGCATTGTAAAAATCCAGAAAATAACAGAACATATAGCATAACTTAATGCGCCCAACATTATATCCTCTGTAGTCGGACCATTCTAGTTGTAGTGAAGGAGGAGCAATGCTTTTTGATGACATCAAACAAGCCTGGCTGTGCTTTGGGCTGCAGCACACAGAGACAGAACCGGCATGGAAACACAGCATAAAATAATGCGACCAGCAAAACAAAAAGCACACTGTTTACACAACCTATGATAGCCTAACACCACTATCACCAATAGCGACAACAACAGTGTCACATCAAAGCTGAAAGACTCATGGTGCTGAAAGGATAGCGACTATAATACCTGTGCATTCCATTTTTTAAATTTCACCTTTATTTAACCAGGCAGGCCAGTTGAGAACAAGTTCTCATTTACAACTGCGACCTGGCCAAGATAAAGCAGTGCAACAAAAAACAACAACACGTGGGATAAACAAAAGTACAGTCAATAACACAATAGAAACATACAGTATATATATATACAGTGTGTGCAAATGGTGTAAGGAGGTAAGGCATTAAATAGGCCATAGTGGCGAAGTAATTACAATTTAGCAAATTAACCCTGGAGTGATAGATGTGCAGATGATGATGTGCAAGTAGAAATACTGGTGTGCTAAAGAGCAAAAAAGTAAATTAAAAACAATATGGGGATGAGGTAGGTAGTTGGATGGGCTATTTACAGATGGGCTATGTACAGCTGCAGCGATCGGAAAGCTGCTCAGATAGTTGATGCTTAAAGTTAGTGAGGGAGATATAAGTCTCCAACTTCAGCGATTCCTTGCAATTCGTTCCAGTCATTGGCAGCAGAGAACTGGAAGGAAAGGCGGCCAAAGCAGGTGTTGGCTTTGGGGATGACCAGTGAGATATACCTGCTAGAGTGCGTGCTACGGGTGGGTGTTGTTATGGTGACCAGTGAGCTGGGATAAGGCGGCGCTTTAGCTAGCAAACACTTATAGATGACCTGGAGACCAGTGGGTCTGGCGAGGAATATGTAGCGAGGGCCAGCCAACGAGAGCATACAGGTTGCAGTGGTGGGTAGTATATGGGGCTTTGGTGACAACATGGATGGCACTGTGATAGACTGCATCCAGTTTGCTGAGTAGAGTGTTTGTAAATGACATTGCATAAGTCGAGAAACGGTAGAATAGTCAGTTTTACGAGGATGTGTTTGGCAGCGTGAGTGAAGGAGGCTTTGTTGCAAAATAGGAAGCTGATTCTAGATTTAATTTTGGATTGGAGATGCTTAATGTGTGTCTGGAAGGAGAGTTTACAGCCTAACCAGACACCTAGGTATTTGTAGTTGTCCACATATTCTAAGTCAGAACCGTCCAGAGTAGTGATGCTAGTCGGGCGGGCGGGTGTGGGCAGCGATCGGTTGAAGAGCATGCATTTAGTTTTACTAGCGTTTAAGAGAAATTGGAGGCCACGGAAGGAGTGTTGTATGGTATTGAAGCTCGTTTTGAGGTTTGTTAACACAGTGTCCAAAGAAGGGCCAGATGTATACAGAATGGTGTCGTCTGCATAGAGGTGGATCAAGGACCACCAGCAGCAAGAGCGACATCATTGATATATACAGAGAAAAGAGTCGGCCCAGAATTGAACCCTGTGGTACCCCCATAGACACTGCCAGAGGTCCGGACAACAGGCCCTCCGATTTGACACACTGAACTCTGTCAGAGAAGTAGTTGGTGAACCAGGCGAGGCAGTCCTTTGAGAAACCAAGGCTGTTGAGTCTGCCGATAAGAATATGGTGATTGACAGAGTCGAAAGCCTTGGCCAGGTCGATGAAGACGGCTGCACAGTACGGTCTTTTATCGATGGCGGTGTCGTGTCTTTGGCTATGTGTAAGGGTTTTCTTCTGGTGAAAGAGCGGCGGACCAAAATGCAGCGTGGTGGTTATTCATGTTTTTAATAAAGACGACTATACCTGAACAGACTAAACAAAACAAGAAAAGTGAAAACCTAAACAGTCCTATCTGGTGCAAACACAGAGACAGGAACATTCACCCACAAAACCCAACACAAAACAGGCTACCTAAATATGGTTCCCAATCAGAGACAATGACTAACACCTGCCTCTGATTGAGAACCATATCAGGCCAAACATAGAAATAGACAAACCAGACACACAACATAGAATGCCCACCCAGCTCACGTCCTGACCAACACTAAAACAAGGAAAACACATATGAATGATGGTCAGAACGTGACACTATGCCGGATTAAGTGATATGACATGCTATTCTATAAAATAATTTCTCTGTAATAATATTACCTGATTGAGCTAATCATGTAAATGTAATTAACCAGAGAGTGGGGGCACCACAAAATAATATTTCTAGAGCTGTTATCTTCCGAATAAACTCTTAAAGACCTAGTAATATTTTACATCAATAGCAGTCAATATTAATCGTCATCTTAATTCAGTCTCATCTGAAAGTTGTAAATTCTTGGTTATCTGCACGAACCCTGGCAAACAAGTTGAATCAGCAATACAAAATTGGGTTTAATTATTTAAATAAATACCTAACTAATCACACAGAATTACACATACACATAATTAAATCATAACTTGATTACAAATTACGGATATGAGAGCTGGTTACACAAAAGAAAATGGCTGGGTTTGAGTGAAAGAGCGGGAAGACTGAGGAACAAAGAGCGAAGCTGTGCTATCGTAAATACAGAATCTTATGCATTCTAAATTACCGCCCATTTGGAAAAGGAAAATGCAATAAAGATTTACTCCGAGCTGCGCTTCGGTAGGTTTGTGGTAGTTGGAAGGCCGTGTTGCCCAACCGAGTCCTTTGTTCTTTGAAGAATGTCTCTGCTGGTAAATTGGATACGTTGTAGTAATGTTGTTGTGTGGTAGATGGGATACTCTGTCTGTTCCTTCATAACCTGCGTTTGCAGCTGCTGTTGCTAACTCAACGGCTAGGAGGTATCACTTCTCTAGTGAATAAGAGTTCAAAGTTCATACCATTCGCAACCAAAGCTCATGCTGATGTTGGCTTCGTTCTGTAGTTATTATCTGAACCATTCTGACATCGGACCGTCGTCCTCACATCCTGGGAACAGGAGGTTAAATTGTCGTCAAGGCTTTATATAGGGGGGGAGAGGAGGGCGTGTTTGAAAAGTTTTATAGCCCATGTCCCTTTACAGGGGCGGCCACTGATTGAGCAGAGCCCTATCTTATGAAAACCCAAATCTCACATTTTAGAAGCTAAAATCACATTTCATCCCCTCACGAATAATTTCATATTCAAACATTTAAATTGAACAACAATTCCATGTGAATCTGATAACTCTGATGTGTAGACTTTCCACTGTAGAGTTTATGTCATCTTATCATTGATGAGAATGTCTCAGATGACAACCAAACTGACATCATATTCATTAAGTACCACCGCATATGTTCAATTGGTCGGATTACCAGAATATAGTTGATTTCCCCCCACCTTCTGATGTTCCCAGAATCTCTATGTTAACCAAGAGTTTTGCAAATGTAACATCAGTAGGGTAGAGAGATGAAAAAGGGGGAAAGAGGTATTTATGACTGTCATAAACCTACCCCTAGGCCAAGGTCATGACAGCGGTTATGATATCATTTAGTACCTTGAGCGTGGCTGAGGTGCACCCTTGACCAGCTCGGCAACCGGATTGCACAGTGGAGAAGGTATGGTGGTATTCGAAATGGTCAATGATCTGTTTGTTAACTTGGCTTTCGAAGACTTTAGCAGAGCAGGATGGATAGAGGTTTGTAACAGTTTCAGTCTAGAGTGACACCCTCTTTGAAGGGGAGGATGACCGCGGAAGCTTTCCAATCTTTAAGAATCTCAGACATTACGAAAGAGAGGTTGAACAGACTAGTAATAGGGGTTGCAGCAATGGCAGTGGATAATTTTATAAAGAGAGGGTTCAGATTGTCTAGCCCGGCTGATTTGTACGGGTCCAGGTCTTGCAGTTCTTTCAGAATGTCTGCTATCTGGATTAGGGCGAAGGAGAAGTTGGGGAGGCTTGGGAAAGTAGCTGCGGGGGGTACGGAGCTGTTGGCCGGGGTTGGGATAGCCAGGAGGAAAGCATGGCCATCCGTAGAGAAATGCTTATAGAAATTCTCGATTATAGTGGATTTATCGGTGGTGACAGTGTTTCCTAGCCTCAGTGCAGTGGGCAGCTGGAAGGAGGTGCTCTTATTCTCCATGGACTTTACATTGTCCCAGAACTTTTTGGAGTTAGAGCTACAGGATGCAAATTTCTGTTTGAAAAAGCTTGCCTTTGCTTTTCTAACTGACTATGTGTATTGGTTCCTGACTTCCCTGAAAAGTTGCATATCGCGGGGACTATTCGATGCTAGTGCAGTACGCCACAGGATGTTTTTGTGCTGGTCGAGGGCAGTCAGGTCTGGAGTGAACCAAGGGCTATATCTGTTTTTAGTTCTACATTTTGTGAAAGGGTCATGCTTATTTAAGATGGTGAGGAAATTAGTTTTAAAGAGGAACAAGGCATCCTCTACTGACGGGATGAGGTCAAAATATTTCCAGGATACCCAGGCCTGCTCGCAGAAGTGTTTTAGGGAGCGTTTGACAGTGATGAGGGGTGGTCGTTTGACCGCGGACCCATAACGGATGCAGGCAATGAGGCAGTGATCACTGGAGGGAAAGTTGGTCAGGTTAATATCCTGGCAATGAGGGTGCCCATGTTTACGGATTTTAGGGTTGTACCTGGTGGGTTCCTTGATGATTTGTGTGAGATTGAGGGCATCTAGCTTAGATTGTAGAATGGCCAGGGTGTTAAGCATATCCCAGTTTAGGTCACCTAACAGAACAAACTCTGAAGATAGATGGGGGGCAATCAATTGGGGTGGCAGGGTAGCCTAGTGGTTAGAGCGTTGGACTACTAACTGAAAGGTTGCAAGTTCGGAATCCCTGAGCTGACAAGGTACAAGGTGCCCCTGAACAGGCAGTTAACCCACTGTTCCTAGGCCATCATTGAAAATAAGAATTTGTTCTTAACTGACTTGCCTAGTTAAATAAAGGTAAATAATAATTCAGATATGGTGTCCAGGGCACAGCTGGGAGCTGAAGAGGGTCTATAACAGGCTACAACAATGAGAGACTTATTTCTGGAGAGATACATTTTTTAAATTAGAAGCTCGAACTGTTTGGGCGTAGACCTGGAAATTATGATACAACTTTGCAGGCTATCTGTGCAGTAGATTGCAACTCCTCCCCTTTTGGCAGTTCTATCTTGTCAGAAAATGTTGTAGTTGGGGATGGAAATCTCAGAATTTTTGGTGGCCTTCCTTAGCCAGGATTCAGACACGGCAAGGACTTCAGAGTTGGCGGAGTGTGCTAAAGCAGTGAGTAAAACAAACACAATCTGGCCAACATTGTCACATTACTACAACACTAGCTGGCCAACATTGTCACACTATTACAACACAAGCTGGCCAACATTGTCACACTATTACAACACAAGCTGGCCAACATTGTCACACTACTACAACACAAGCTAGCCAACATTGTCACACTCCTACAACACAAGCTGGCCAATATTGTCACACTATTACAACACAAGCTGGCCAACATTGTCACACTCCTACAACACAAACTCTCCTACAACACACGCTAGCTCACTTTACTAGTGTACCGCCTCGATCACACCGACAGCGTCATTGCGTTTTGGTACACAAGAATAAATCAATCAAATGTATTTATAAATCCCTTATTACACACATAGACAGCCAATGTCACAAAGTGCTTATACAGAAACCCAGCCCCAAACCCTAAACAACAAGCAATGCAGATGTAGAAGCATGAAGTACTTTCATTTCCAATGGAACGCTGCGTTTGCCTTGCAGCATTGCGTTGCATGGGCAGTTGCAGTTCGTTCTGTGGTGCATATGTTGGATTTATCAAATGTATGCATCAAATTGTATGCAGTTGAAGTCGGAAGTTTACATACACTTAGGTTGGAGTCAATACAAATAATTTTTCAACCACTCCACAAATTTCTTGTTAACAAACTATAGTTTTTGCATGTTGGTTAGGATATCTACTTTGTGCATGACACAAGTCATTTTTCCAACAATTGTTTACAGACAGACTATTTCACTTAAAATTCCATGTATCACAATTCCAGTAGGTCAGATGTTTACATACACTAAGTTGACTGTGCCTTTAAACAGCTTGGAAAATTCCAGAAAATTATGTCATGGCTTTAGAAGCTTCTGATAGGCTAATTGACATCATTTGAGTCAATTGGGGATGTACCTGTGAATGTATTTCAAGGCCTACCTTCAAACTCAGTGCCTCTTTGCTTGACATCATGGGAAAATCAAAAGAAATCAGCCAAGACCTCAGAAAACAATTGTAGACCTCCACAAGTCTGGTTCATCCTTGGAAGCAATTTCCAAATGCCTGAAGGTACCACGTTCATCTGTACAAACAATAGTACGCAAGTATAAATACTATGGGACCACGCCGCCATCATACCGCTCAGGAAGGAGACGCATTCTGTGCGAAAAGTGAAAATCAATCCCAGAACAACAGCAAAGGACCTTGTGAAGATGCTGGAGGAAACCGGTACAAAAGTATCTATATCCACAGTAAAACGAGTCCTATATTGACACCTCTCAGAAAGGAAGAAGCCACTGCCCCAAAACCATCATAAAAAGCCAGACTACGGTTTGCAAATGCACTAAGATCGTACTTTTTGGAGAAATGTCCTCTGGTCTGATGAAACAAAAATAGAACTGTTTGGCCATAATGACCATCGTTATGTTTGGAGGAAAAAGGGGAGGTTTGCAAGCCGAAGAACACCATCCCAACCGTGAAGCATGGGGGTGGCAGCATCATGTTGTGGGGATGCTTTGCTGCAGGAGGAACTGGTGCACTTCACAAAATAGACGGCATCATGAGGTAGGAAAATTATGTAGATATATTGAAGCAACATCTCAAGACATCAGTCAGGAAGTTATAGCTTGGTTGCAAATGGGTCTTCCAAGACCCATAAGAACAACAAAGTCAAGGTATTGGAGTGGCCATCACAAAGCCCTGACCTCAATTCTATAGAACATTTGTGGGCAGAACTGAAAAAGCATGTGTGAAGAAGGAGGCCTACGAACCTGACTCAGTTAATCCAGCTGTGTCAGGAGTAATGGGCCAGAATTCACCCAACTTAATGTGAGAAGCTTGTCGAATGCTACCCAAAACGTTTGACCCAAGTTAAACAATTTAAAGGCAATGCTACCAAATCGTAATTGAGTGTATGTAAACTTCTGACCCACTGGGAATGTGATGAAATAAATCAAATCTGAAATAAATCATTCTGTCTACAATTATTCTGACATTTCACATTCTTTAAATAAGGTGATGATCCCAACTGACCTAAAACAGTGAATTCTTACTCGGACTAAATGTCAGGAATTGTGAACAACTGAGTTTAAATGTATTTGGCTAAGGTGGCTTGACAGAAATGGTAGCACACATTCAGGTGATGTTGTGTGCCATTTTGCGCAATGAAGCTGTAGGTGTGATCGAGGCATTAGCGTGGGAAATTAGCGTACTGCTTGCTCTACTGATTATTTTCTCTTGTGCTCTTAGTAGTGACCTGTGTAGGGTGTGTAGGCCTTCGAGAAGGCCTGAACCCGTCACATTCCAAGTCAAAATTGGATTGGTTCATTCTACCGTCACTCCAAAATTCTGCTCTAATACAGTTGAATGGCAGAGGCCTTCTGTCCAGCTTTTTATTTCCTAGCTAATGGTCTAGCTGATCTAGATTTTCCTACCGAGAGATCACCAACTAAAATCCTGATTGGATTTTCTTTCTTCCTAACCCTTCTCTTTCCAACACAACTGAAGAGATGAAATCAGAAGATCATAAAAAGTATTTAAAAGATGAAATAGAAATTAAAACAACATATCATTTGATTCAGCCTCTGAAGGCCTAGAAACGCCTCACGGTTCCCCACTGACAATGATTGTCAAGGAGTTGGCATGAATATCACAAGCAGACTAGCACTCAGGCTACCATACTATAAGATCTTTTAGCATACTGTAATCCTTTTTTATATTTCAGTTCCTATCTATATCCCTAAGTCATCATCTCAGTCGTCATCTTGATTTCTGGTAACCCACACAACAGATTTCTTCTCTCAGCTGAGATGTACAGGGTTAAAAATGATTGACAACCTTGATAAAAATGAGCAATAATGACTGCATAAAATAAATAGTTCAAATACTGAGCTGTATTGTATGTAATATTTTATTTATTTATATATACAGTATATTATTTTATGCTAATATAATTGCTCAGAGAAAGAGATACCGTTTCTCTTCAAAAAGTTATGGGTCAAAATGAATGACACCCCTAAAGATTCTTATCAATAAAGTAGTCAAAAGTTTAGTGTTTTCCTAGCACACAATGACAACATCAAGCTGGTGACGCTACAAACTTGCTGGGTGCATTTGGTTGTGTTTCAAATTATTGCGTGCTCAATAGAAGAGTCACTTTTATTGTAAAAAAAAGAATAATATAATAATAATATAATAATAATATAATAATAATAATAATAATAATAATATAATAATAATAATAATATAATAATAATATAATAATATAATAAAGAAGAATAGAATATGTTTCTAAACACTTCTACATTCATGTTACGGATAATCCTGAATGAATTGTGAATAATGATGAGTGAGAAACTTACAGATGGGTCAAAGATCATACCTTGAAGACATGCCAACCTCTCCTGTTATTGGTATATATGTCCTGGGGGTCCTGGGGGTATGCTCTTTGACCTTTTGGAACTTTCTCACTCATCATTATTGATAATATATCTCAGTATTTTAATTCTGTATTCTAATTAGTCATTACTGCTAATCTTTATCAAGTGTGTCAATAATTTCTGATCCCACTGTATGTGAGAGGTTTAAACCCGGATGGATAAGTCTTGTGAGAATGTGGTTTTGGAGAGGCTTGGAACCACACCATGAGCAAGGTGCTCCATCAGGCTGGAAAAGGCATTGTTCGTCACCAAACTGTTCCTGGATGGTTGGGAGAAGTTGCTCTCGGAGGATGTGTTGGTACCATTCTTTATTCATGGCTGTGTTCTTAGGCAAAATTGTGAGTGAGTCCACTCCCTTGGCTGAGAAGCAACCCCACACATGAATGGTCTCAGGATGCTTAACTGTTGACACAGGACTGATGGTAGCGCTCACCTTGTCTTCTCCGGACAAGCTTTTTCCCGGTTGCCCAAAACAATCAGAGAAAATGACTCTACCCCAGTCCTCAGCAGTCCAATTCCTGTACCTTTTGCAGAATATCAGTCTGTCCCTGATGTTTTTCCTGGAGAGAAGTAGCTTCTTTGAAGCCCTTCTTGACACCAGGCCATCCTCCAAAAGTCTTCGACTCACTGTGCGTGTAGATGCACTCACACCTGCCTGCTGCCATCATGCAGTGCTTTGAGAGACTAGTCAAGGACCATATCACCTCCACCCTACCTGACACCCTAGACCCACTCCAATTTGCTTACCGCCCAAATAGGTCCACAGACAATGCAATCTCAACCACACTGCACACTGCCCTAACCCATCTGGACAAGAGGAATACCTATGTGAGAATGCTGTTCATGGACTACAGCTCGGCATTCAACACCATAGTACCCTCCAAGCTCGTCATCAAGCTCGAGACCCTGGGTCTCGACCCCGTCCTGTGCAACTGGGTACTGGACTTCCTGACGGGCCGCCCCCAGGTGGTGAGGGTAGGCAACAACATCTCCACCCCGCTGATCCTCAACACTGGGGCCCCACAAGGGTGCGTTCTGAGCCCTCTCCTGTACTCCCTGTTCACCCACGACTGCGTGGCCACGCACGCCTCCAACTCAATCATCAAGTTTGCGGACGACACAACAATGGTAGGCTTGATTACCAACAACGACGAGACGGCCTACAGGGAGTAGGTGAGGGCCCTCGGAATGTGGTGTCAGGAAAATAACCTCACACTCAACGTCAACAAAACTAAGGAGATGATTGTGGACTTCACGAAACAGCAGAGGGAACACCCCCCTATCCACATCGATGGAACAGTAGTGGAGAGGGTAGTAAGTTTCAAGTTCCTCGGCATACACATCACAGACAAACTGAATTGGTCTACTCACACAGACAGCATTAAAGAAGAAGGCGCAGCAGCGCCTCTTCAATCTCAGGAGGCTGAAGAAATTCGGCTTGTCACCAAAAGCACTCACAAACTTCTACAGATGCACAATCGAGAGCATCCTAGCGGGCTGTATCACCGCCTGGTACGGCAACTGCTCCGCCCACAACCGTAAGGCTCTCCAGAGGGTAGTGAGGTCTGCACAACGCATCACCGGGGGCAAACTACCTGCCCTCCAGGACACATCAAGGACAACAACCACCCGAGCCACTGCCTGTTCACCCCGCTACCATCCAGAAGGCGAGGTCAGTACAGGTGCATCAAAGCTGGGACCGAGACACTGAAAAACAGCTTCTATCTCAAGGCCATCAGACTGTTAAACAGCCACCACTAACACTGAGTGGCTGCTGCCAACACACTGACACTGACTCAACTCCAGCCACTTTAATAATGGGAATTGATGGGAAATTATGTAAAATATATCACTAGCCACTTTAAACAATGCTACCTAATATAATGTTACATACCCTACATTATTCATCTCATATGCATACGTATATACTGTACTCTATATCATCTACTGCATCCTTACGTAATACATGTATCACTAGCCACTTTAACTATGCCACTTTGTTTACATACTCATCTCATATGTATATACTGTACTCGATACCATCTTCTGTATCTTGCCTATGCTGCTCTGTACCATCACTCATTCATATATCTTTATGTACATATTTTTTATCCCCTTACACTGTGTATAAGACAGTAGTTTTGGAATTGTTAGTTAGATTACTTGTTGGTTATTACTGCATTGTCGGAACTAGAAGCACAAGCATTTCGCTACACTCACATTAACATCTGCTAAACATGTGTATGTGACAAATAAAATTTGATTTGATTTGATGTCAGTAATCTGTTGCTTACCGATGTCCTCGCCAATGTCTTCCATGCGTCGTGTTACGGTTGAGTCTGAGAGTTTCAGTCCCTTTGATTTCCTTGTTTGTGAATTCGGCGTACAATATTTCGGCCGAGGCCAAAAGACATGATTGAACAATCTCCGCGTCTGTGAAGGCCTTCTTGTTTCTCGAGAGTATCCAAGCAATCTTATATGTCGCCTCGGTCGTTTCCTCTGCAACAGTGCTCGATCTGTCCATCATTTGTTGTTGTCCTTTGAGCTGTCCTTTGAGTTGAGCTATTTAGATGTTTCTGAGGTAGCTTTGTGCCAGATATGTTTTGTCAAAGTGGGCATGGTGTGACTGGAAATGTCGCTCTGAATTTGCTCGTTTTAAACAGATATGTTTTGTCAAAGTGGGCATGGTGTGGCTGGAAATGTCACTCTGAATTTGCTTGTTTTAAACAATTGTCTGCTTTCTGGCAAATAAGACAAAGTGAGTTAGTCCCATCAAGCAGTACAAAGAAAATACTTGCCCGTCCATTTCTCTTGGAACTTTCTGTGTTCTTCTTGAATCAACCGTATCCTTCTCTTAGCCAACGGACCCACGTTAGCTACATTAGCTAGCCGCATTTCCCCTCCGCCATCTTCCTATTTGTTCTGCTTCTCCGGTGGTTGGTTCCACGACGCCCTGTCACACTCCCAAGGGCAGAGCCCATTTCCTTATTTCCATACAGATTGACTTTATTTGTTGTGCTAGCTGGCTTGTAATTGAAATAAACACCATTAAACAATATTCATAACTTTTGATGATGTGGTTAAATAGTTATTAGGAGAGAGTGAGGTCTAATGAGTTGCGTCTAACTCTACAGCTCTGTGGGCAGGTGTAAAATGTTTTACTGTCAGTTACTGTTGTCTGATGACTGGCTGCTGAAGTTCCTAGTAGGTCACAAGGAGTCTGCCAGGGGAGGCTGCTGAAGTTCCTAGTAGGTCACAAGGAGTCTGCCAGGGGAGGCTGCTGAAGTTCCTAGTAGGTCACAAGGAGTCTGCCAGGGGAGGCTGCTGAAGTTCCTAGTAGGTCACAAGGAGTCTGCCAGGGGAGGCTGCTGAAGTTCCTAGTAGGTCACAAGGAGTCTGCCAGGGGAGGCTGCTGAAGGTCACAGTCTGCCAGGGGAGGCTGCTGAAGTTCACAAGGAGTCTGCCAGGGTAGGGTCACAAGGAGTCTGCCAGGGAGGCTGCTGAAGTTCCTAGTAGGTCACAAGGAGTCTGCCAGGGAGGCTGCTGAAGTTCCTAGTAGGTCAGGTCTGCCAGGGGAGGCTGCTGTTCTAGGTCACAAGGAGTCTGCCAGGGGAGGCTGCTGAAGTTCCTAGTAGGTCACAAGGAGTCTGCCAGGGGAGGCTTCTGAAGTTCCTAGTAGGTCACAAGGAGTCTGCCAGGGGAGGCTGCTGAAGTTCCTAGTAGGTCACAAGGAGTCTGCCTGGGGAGGCTGCTGAAGTTCCTAGTAGGTCACAAGAAGTCTGCCAGGGGAGGCTGCTGAAGGGAGAACGGCTCATAGTAATGGCCCGGAAAGGAGGAAATGGAATGGATTTGATACCATTCCACTGATTCCGTTCCAGTCGTTACCACGAGCCTGTCCTCCCCAATTAAGGTGCCATCAACCTGCTTAGGTCTGGAATAGGTGGAATCAACAGGAGAAGATGACGCAAGAGCTGGCTTCTATAGGAATATGTGAGTCAAAACCATCAGAGTAAATGGGTCATCTTTATTAAAGGACTATGCCGGTCTCAGGGCTGTAAACAACCACCGAGTGCTAATGGACACACACAATACTCTGAGTGCCTTCGCTTGAATAGTTGGAATAGTTTGATGCACATGGTAATTATGCACATTGAGATGTTGCAGTGACTAATGTCAACCACCAGTGAGCACTGTGTGTGTGTGTGTGTTTGTGTGAGCAGTGTGTCTGTGTGAGAGAGGGCGGTCTCTCTGTGTGTGTCTGGTCGCGCGGGTGATTCTGTGAGATGAGGCAGCGGTGTAAATCTTCCCATTTCCATAATGGCACCTCCCTGCTGAGAAACTGTCCCCTCTCACACATGCACGCACGCCATGGGTCAGTGGTGTCTGGGTGTGTGATGATTGTAGCTCTGGGTGAGTGGCGTCTAGTGTGACCTCCCTGTGTTGTTTTTCTGGGGTTATGATCACACACACACACACACTCCCTCCCTCCCTCCCTCGTTCAGTATTTCTCCGTGGGGTGATGTTTTGTCGACCCTACTGTGTGGTAATGATTGGAGTGTTTACTCCATATCGCTACACCGCAGGGGGTTGGTGGCACCTTCATTGGGGAGGACGGGCTTGTGGTAATGGCTGGAGCAGTATTAGTGGAATGGTATCAAACACATGGTTTCCAGGTGTTTGATGCTGTTCCGTTCACTCCGTTCCTCCCCTCTGCAGTCTCCTGAGTGCTGCTACACAGATCATGACTGGGATTTAGTGCATACACACACGGCTGTGTAGACCTCCAGATAGGCCACGCATGCAGCATCACAACTCTCTGCTCCATGGCACCTGGATGGGACTGCGCAAAGGCATACATATGTCAACAAGAATCCCAGTGTCTCTGGCTATGTGTGTGTGCAGTCCCCACTAGAGGATAGAAAGAGAGAGATAGAGAAAAGAGAGAGCGGTGGGAGGGAGAGAGAAAGAGAAACAGAGCAAGAGAAACCGAAACCGAAACCGAGAGAGAGAGAGAGAGAAAGCGAGAGTGACGAGTTGTTCTGTGGATATGACAATTCTCATACTGCTAGGATAGATATGCTGATGTCTCTGACTGGGGTCTCAGCTGAAGTGGTAGCTTGTGGAGAAATGAAAAACAAAATATAATTTATGTGTATGTGTCTGCTACCCATCTACCTACACACCTCTCCTGCTCTCTCACACTGTTCACACACATCTCTGCAAAAATCCTGCTGCCCCAGAAGAACAACATCTCTCTCAACCTCTCCATGGGCAGGTTTCCATTGACCCAGATTTATTCCACAAAAGCAATGTTGCAACAACAAAAATACATTGTGACGTGTATTGGACATGGCAGATATAGGAGAAATGTTCTAAAGATCGACAACAATTTGCATCTCTTCGACAGGGAGGTTTTTTAAATTTGAACTTTCTTTGTTGGGACAAATTATGATGGAAACGTTTCTTCGAAAATGATGAATGACAAATAATTCTAAGTACATTTCTGTTCAACTATTAAAAAGTGTTTCTTTACGTGACAACAATTTCTCCGACTTTCAAGAATGTTTGACTTACCACTTTGCTTTTCTGTCTGGCTGGATGCAAGTTTCACCATTCAGTTATTTCAGATATGCAGGAGTCCAAGTTTCACCATTCAGTTATTTCAGATATGCAGAAGTCCAAGTTTCACCATTCAGTTATTTCAGATATGCAGGAGTCCAAGTATCACCATTCAGTTATTTCAGATATGCAGGAGTCCAAGTTTCACCATTCAGTTATTTCAGATATGCAGGAGTCCAAGTATCACCATTCAGTTATTTCAGATATGCAGGAGTCCGAGTTTCACCATTCAGTTATTTCAGATATGCAGGAGTCCAAGTTTCACCATTCAGTTATTTCAGATATGCAGAAGTCCAAGTTTCACCATTCAGTTATTTCAGATATGCAGGAGTCCAAGTTTCACCATTCAGTTATTTCAGATATGCAGGAGTCCAAGTTTCACCATTCAGTTATTTCAGATATGCAGGAGTCCAAGTTTCACCATTCAGTTATTTCAGATATGCAGGAGTCCAAGTTTCACCATTCAGTTATTTCAGATATGCAGGAGTCCAAGTTTCACCATTCAGTTATTTCAGATATGCAGGAGTCCAAGTTTCACCATTCAGTTATTTCAGATATGCAAGCATCACCATTTCACCATTCAGTTATTTCAGATATGCAGGAGTCCAAGTTTCACCATTCAGTTATTTCAGATATGCAGGAGTCCAAGTATCACCATTCACTTATTTCAGATATGCAGGAGTCCAAGTATCACCATGGCACGGACTGTGGCGATACGTTGGCGCATGAGAATTGTCAGAATATGGCAAATATTAGTACATTCTTGCATTCTATCCATGCTGGCCTTCACAGGATACCCGAGGCATGAAACAGATAAGGCGGAGGACATACACTCTCTTAGAAAATGTGTTATTTTTTAACCCATCCGTGTGTCTAGTTAAGAGAACACACGTGTGTTACTTTTAACACAATCACTGTGTTGGCACAACATGATTTCTAGAAATATTTTAACACATGTTGTGTCAATTCCTGCAATTAATGTGTTAAAAGCTGAAAACCATACAACACACCCTAGACGTGTTAGATTATTGACCAATCACATTGCGGATCCGAAGTCACCATGCATTTAAGTGTGGCTTAGTAGGGGCGTGGCTTTCAGGTAGTTGTTTTTGGCCACCCGAGAGTATATGTCATTCCAGTTCATCTGTTCTGTTGTATTGTTAGCACATGTTAAGGTTAAACATGGATACTTTTGTAGCGTTAATAAGGTTTACACAACTGTATGAGTTCCTTAAGTGCCTATGCATATCCCAATGTTGGGCTAGTTAGCACTTTTTAATAATTTTTTTAATAATCATGTTATTAATTTTATACGAAAATATGTAACTATCTGAAATCCATGCCACTAATAGGCCACACCTTTTGATTACCCAAACAGTGGTTAATTTAGCCATGAGTTGGGTTTTTATTCACTTTCGTACTGGGTTGACCCAGAAAATGTTTTTAAAAATGTAATCCATAGGTTATTTTCAGGAGGCGTGGCATGTTGGGTCTGTGGCTTTCAGGTATGTATTTTTGGCTGCCCATGAGAGTAATTCCTGTTCATCATGTTATGTTTGTACACTAAACCTTTTAATATTTCTTCAATATTTTGGCACTTTACATATTTAAATACACAATTAACAACAATATTAGTTAAACTACTGTAAAGTGGTAACTACCTCAACATTAGGATACACATAGGCACTTCAGGAACTGTGTAAGCCTCAACATGTGTTGACAATGCAACTCTCACAGGTGGCCACAACAAACTATCTAAAAGCCACACCCCTACTAAGCCATGCCTCTAGTCTTCTGATCTGACCCGGTGGATAATAGCTCAATAACCCAAAATTAGTGACCATACTGGCTGGGTCAAAAACCCAACCTGTCTTCTGTCTACTATTTACCTATTTTCTATGCAAACTTTCCAAATGTCAATAAAAAAATCACTGTAAAATGTATTGAACTGTTATGTTGCAGCGTTATGACATGCTCAGATTTAACATAGATATTTTTGTTGATTCAATACACTTACATAAGTGTATGAATTCCCTAAAAGCCTACGTAAAATGCAGTTGTTGGTATATCTTACTATAATATATAGTATATAATCTTAATATTACAGAAGAATCTGCAAAATAAAAAGTATGTAAATTGAACATGATGAACAGGAATGAGATTTGCTCTCATGGGTAGCCAATAAGATTTAGATGAAAGACACGCCCCTAATTAGCCACACCTCCTGAAAATAACCTAAGGATTGCATAAAAAAAGACCCAATTGCTAGGACAACCCAGCATGAGAATAACAAATACCCAATTGATGGTTAAATGAACCTGTGTTTGGGTAATCCTGACAATCAACCCAACTGGCTGGGTCAACATAACCCATCCATTATTTAACCAACGCTGGGTCACAAAATAACCAAAGTTGGCCCATCATCACAGACTGGCTCTTTCCCTGGCATCATGCCCTGGCTGGTCCTGTGTGTGTGTGTGTGTGTGTGTGTGTGTGTGTGTGTGTGTGTGTGTGTGTGTGTGTGTGTGTGTCAAATCAAATCAAATCAAATCAAATTTTATTTGTCACATACACATGTTTAGCAGATGTTAATGCGAGTGTAGCGAAATGCTTGTGCTTCTAGTTCCGACAATGCAGTGATAACCAACAAGTAATCTAACTAACAATTCCAAAACTACTGTCTTATACACAGTGTAAGGGGATAAGGAATATGTACATAAGGATATATGAATGAGTGATGGTACAGAGCAGCATACAGTAGATGGTATCGAGTACAGTATATACATATGAGATGAGTGTGTAGACAAAGTAAACAAAGTGGCATAGTTAAAGTGGCTAGTGATACATGTATTACATAAGGATGCAGTCGATGATGTAGAGTACAGTATATACGTATGCATATGAGATGAATAATGTAGGGTAAGTAACATTATATAAGGTAGCATTGTTTAAAGTGGCTAGTGATATATTTACATCATTTCCCATCAATTCCCATTATTAAAGTGGCTGGAGTTGGGTCAGTGTCAATGACGGTGTGTTGGCAGCAGCCACTCAATGTTAGTGGTGGCCTTGAGATAGAAGCTGTTTTTCAGTCTCTCGGTCCCAGCTTTGATGCACCTGTACTGACCTCGCCTTCTGGATGATAGCGGGGTGAACAGGCAGTGGTTTGGGTGGTTGATGTCCTTGATGATCTTTATGGCCTTCCTGTAACATCGGGTGGTGTAGGTGTCCTGGAGGGCAGGTAGTTTGCCCCCGGTGATGCGTTGTGCAGTCCTCACTACCCTCTGGAGAGCCTTACGGTTGAGGGCGGAGCAGTTGCCGTACCAGGCGGTGATACAGCCCGCCAGGATGCTCTCGATTGTGCATCTGTAGAAGTTTGTGAGTGCTTTTGGTGACAAGCCGAATTTCTTCAGCCTCCTGAGGTTGAAGAGGCGCTGCTGCGCCGTCTTCACGACGCTGTCAGTGTGAGTGGACCAATTCAGTTTGTCTGTGATGTGTATGCCGAGGAACTTAAAACTAGCTACCCTCTCCACTACTGTTCCATCGATGTGGATAGGGGGGTGTTCCCTCTGCTGTTTCCTGAAGTCCACAATCATCTCCTTAGTTTTGTTGACGTTGAGTGTGAGGTTATTTTCCTGACACCACACTCCGAGGGCCCTCACCTCCTCCCTGTAGGCCGTCTCGTCGTTGTTGGTAATCAAGCCTACCACTGTTGTGTCGTCCGCAAACTTGATGATTGAGTTGGGCGTGCGTGGCCACGCAGTCGTGGGTGAACAGGGAGTACAGGAGAGGGCTCAGAACGCACCCTTGTGGGGCCCCCCGTGTTGAGGATCAGCGGGGAGGAGATGTTGTTGCCTACCCTCACCACCTGGGGTGGCCCGTCAGGAAGTCCAGTACCCAGTTGCACAGGGCGGGGTCGAGACCCAGGGTCTCGAGCTTGATGACGAGCTTGGAGGGTACTATGGTGTTGAATGCCGAGCTGTAGTCGATGAACAGCATTCTCACATAGGTATTCCTCTTGTCCAGGTGGGTTAGGGCAGTGTGCAGTGTGGTTGAGATTGCATCGTCTGTAGACCTATTTGGGCGGTAAGCAAATTGGAGTGGGTCTAGGGTGTCAGGTAGGGTGGAGGTGATATGGTCCTTGACTAGTCTCTCAAAGCACTTCATGATGACGGAAGTGAGTGCTACGGGGCGGTAGTCGTTTAGCTCAGTTACCTTAGCTTTCTTGGGAACAGAAACAATGGTGGCCCTCTTGAAGCATGTGGGAACAGCAGACTGGTATAGGGATTGATTGAATATGTCCGTAAACACACTGGCCAGCTGGTCTGCGCATGCTCTGAGGGCGCGGCTGGGGCGGCAGACGGCCTCGCAAGTGTGTGTGTGTGTGTGTGTGTGTGTGTGTGCCTCTCCTGGCATCACTCACTAACACAGGAAGTAAAGGTCTGATGGTGGGCTTCCTCGGGCAGAGTGTGTGTTTGGGCTTCCTCGATCAGTGTGTGTTTGGGCTTCTTCGGGCAGAGTGTGTGTTTGGTCATCCTCGGGCAGTGTGTGTTTGGGTTTCCTCGGGCAGTGTGTTTTTGGGCTTCCTTGGGCAGATTGTGTTTGGGCTTGCTCGGGCAGAGTGTGTGTTTGGGCTTCCTCGGGCAGAGTGTGTGTTTGGGCTTCCTCGGGCAGAGTGTATGTTTGGGCTTCCTCGGGCAGAGTGTGTGTTTGGGCTTCCTCGGGCAGAGTGTGTGTTTGGGCTTCCTCGGGCAGAGTGTGTGTTTGGGCTTCCTCGGGCAGAGTGTGTGTTTGGGCTTCCTCAGGCAGAGTGTGTGTTTGGGCTTCCTCGGGCAGAGTGTATGTTTGTGCTTCCTCGGGCAGAGTGTGTGTTTGGGCTTCCTCGGGCAGAGTGTGTGTTTGGGCTTCCTCGGGCAGAGTGTGTGTTTGGGCTTCCTCAGGCAGAGTGTGTGTTTGGGCTTCCTCGGGCAGAGTGTGTGTGTTTGGGTTTCCTCGGGCAGAGTGTGTTTGGGCTTCCTCGGGCAGAGTGTGTGTTTGGGCTTCCTCGGAGTGTGTGTTTGTGTTTCCTCGGGCAGAGTGTGTTTGGGCTTCCTCGGGCAGAGTGTGTGTTTGGGCTTCCTCGGGCAGAGTGTGTGTTTGGTCATCCTCGGGCAGTGTGTGTTTGGGTTTCCTCGGGCAGTGTGTTTTTGGGCTTCCTCGGGCAGAGTGTGTTTGGGCTTCCTCGGGCAGAGTGTGTGTTTGGGCTTCCTCGGGCAGAGTGTGTGTTTGGGCTTCCTCAGGCAGAGTGTATGTTTGGGCTTCCTCGGAGTGTGTGTTTGGGCTTCCTCGGGCAGAGTGTGTGTTTGGGCTTCCTCAGGCAGAGTGTGTGTTTGGGCTTCCTCGGGCAGAGTGTATGTTTGGGCTTCCTCGGAGTGTGTGTTTGGGCTTCCTCGGGCAGAGTGTGTGTTTGGGTTTCCTCGGGCAGAGTGTGTTTGGGCTTCCTCGGGCAGAGTGTGTGTTTGGGCTTCCTCGGAGTGTGTGTTTGGGTTTCCTCGGGCAGAGTGTGTTTGGGCTTCCACGGGCAGAGTGTGTGTTTGGGCTTCCTCGGGCAGAGTGTGTGTTTGGGCTTCCTCAGGCAGAGTGTGTGTTTGGGCTTCCTCGGGCAGAGTGTGTTTGGGCTTCCTCGGGCAGAGTGTGTGTTTGGGCTTCCTCGGAGTGTGTGTTTGGGTTTCCTCGGGCAGAGTGTGTTTGGGCTTCCACGGGCAGAGTGTGTGTTTGGGCTTCCTCGGGCAGAGTGTGTGTTTGGGCTTCCTCAGGCAGAGTGTGTGTTTGGGCTTCCTCGGGCAGAGTGTGTGTTTGTGAGTGTGTGTACATGACTCCCCTCTAAGGAGGGCTAGCATGCCTCACACTGTTCCCCTGGTGCTTAGCACTGCCTCATGTCCCACTCCTCTCAATGTCATTGATCACCAACACTCCCCTCTCCCTTTCCCGCCTCCAGGCCTCTAGGCCTCAGCACATCCCTGTAAACCGAGACTATAATCAAAGACTCCAAGACCACCGCATAGATTAACGCTCAGGATCACTTCCTGAATACTAAGCCAAGGAGCCAATGAATGCAGGGCCCCTAGAGAAAATATAGTGGGCAGGGCCGGAGATGGTTAGATGCTGTTGGTTGGTCTCTATCAGGGGAGGGATATGGAGATGTTTAATAGCATGATATGTGAACAGGGGTTGGTAGCTTACTTTGTAAATGTAATCTATTACAGTTACTAGTTACCTGTCCAAAACAGTACCCTTTGAGTACCCAAACTCAGTTATGTAATCTGATTACTTTCAGTTACTTTTAGATAACTTTCCCCTTGAGGGATTACTTTCTCCTTGATTAGATTAAAATGAATATTACCAATTGAACAACATCTATTGCAGGATAAATCAATGTTAGAGTTTACATAGCTTGCCTTAAATGGATATTGCATTTTAATTTATGGATTGGTTATGTAGGCTTCTTCTAACCCATTGCTTTCTACTTTAATAGAGTTGATACGATTAGGCTATATATCTCTGTGTCTCTCTCTCTGTCTGCCACTTTCATTTTCTCCCTCTCCTCCACTCAGAGGTGGTAGAATGAGGTGTAGATCACCACGTCAGAGCTCAAGTCTATGTTCTGTTCCGTTATTACATGGTAATACTTGTTATTACACATGTTATTACATACAGCTACTGTCAATGTGATTCAGCTCTTCAGGGGATTAACAAATGTCTCTGGATCAGTAACCAACTGCTGTCAGAGCTCTAATTAGATCAGAGCAGACACGGACGGCTGATCTGAGACCCGTACTGCTGTCTCTGCTCTGCTCTGTTGACGCTGCAGGGTGTATAGAGAACCAGTCCTACAGAAAGCCTCTTTCATCCTGTTCATATATGTAAAGCTGGAGGAGTAGACTTAGTCTGAGGGAAGGAAAAACTTTGTCTCATCAGTGACTGTTCCCTCAGAGTTATTGGGATGGATATTCACTTTTCAAACAAATAGGGTGGTTGCAACACAGTCTCATGGGGTTGGAGTTTGGACAAACGTAGAGCACTATATGGACAGTGGATGCAAGGCCAGTTCCAGGCATAAGCGGTCATATTTGATTTGGAACTCAGTCGGGGTCTCAAATGGCCCTGGAGAGTAAGACTAGTACAATATTATGTCATTTACTGACAGTCACTCAGTTAGTCATGTCAGCTAACAATTTTTTGATTGGTACTTAGTCTAGCCAGCTATCTAAACTTGTAGTGATCATGGCCGAACACCAACCGGCACGCAGAGCACGTACCCAGGGGCCCTGACCTCCAAGGGGCTCCCATTGATTTTGATAGTCATTCTCACTCAGATATCACATTAACATGGCATAAGAAGTCATTACGAAATGTGTCGAATTGCATCAAATGATCTTTAAAACGGCAACATCTTCTCTATACCCCATGGCAACGTGTAGAATTGCAAGAAATTAACTGAACATTTTCCTCTTTACTGTTTTGCCGTGAGGTGGTGTTGGTAGTAGTGGTACTGGTAGTGGTAGTGGTAGTAGTGGTGGTAGTGGTTTTGGTGGTGTTGATAGTGGTAGTGGTACTGGTACTGGTACTGGTTATAATAGTGGTGGTCGTAGTGGTAGTGGTGGTGTTGGTAGTGGTAGTGGTAGTGGTACTGGTTATAATAGTGGTGGTGGTAGTGGTAGGGGTACTGGTTATAATAGTGGTGGTGGTAGTAGTGGTGGTGGTAGTAGTGGTAGTAGTGGTGGTGGTGGTGGTGGTGGTAGTGGTGGTGGTGGTGGTGTTGGTAGTGGGAGGCGTACTGGTTATAATAGTGGTGGTGGTGGTGGTAGTGGTGGTGGTGTTGGTAGTGGTGGTGGTAGTGGTAGGGGTACTGATTATAATAGTGGTGGTGATAGTAGTGGTGGTGGTGGTGGTGATGTTGGTAGTGGTACTGGTTATAATAGTGGTGGTGGTAGTGGTGGTGGTGGTGGTGGTGGTGTTGGTGTTGGTGTTGGTAGTGGTACTGGTTATAATAGTGGTGGTGGTAGTAGTGGTGGTGGTACTGGTTCAATTAGTGGTGGTAATGGTACTGGTTATAATAGTGGTGGTGGTAATAGTGGTGGTGGTGGTAGTGGTGGTGGTACTGGTTAAATTAGTGGTGGTAATGGTACTGGTTATAATAGTGGTGGTGGTAATAGTGGTGGTGGTGGTAGTGGTGGTGGTACTGGTTAAATTAGTGGTGGTAGTGGTACTGATTATAATAGTGGTAGGGGTACTGATTATAATAGTGGTGGTGGTAGTAGTGGTGGTGGTAGTGGTAGTGGTGGTGTTGGTAGTGGTACCGGTTATAATGGTGGTGTTAGTGGTAGTGGTGGTAGTAGTGGTGGTAGTGGTAGTGGTACTGGTTATAATAGTGGTGGTGGTAGTAGTGGTGGTAGTGGTAGTGGTACTGGTTATAATAGTGGTGGTGGTAGTAGTGGTGGTAGTGGTAGTGGTACTGGTTATAATAGTGGTGGTGGTAGTAGTGGTGGTAGTGGTAATGCGCAGCAGCCTTTTGAAGGGTGCCTGCAGCCATCAGATCACTCAGTAGTAGCCGACAGTGGATAGAATGGTGCTGCTCTGATCTCATCACTGCTGTGTCAGTGTCATAGCTGGTATGGCCTGTAGTTGTGTTTTAGTCTGGGCTGTGGTAATCTGTGTCAGCCATCATCTGTGTCACTATCAGAGATGTGTAGTATTCCCATATTGCTACCCGTACACATTAAGAGAATGGGTGGATGAATTGTTTAAAAATAGTACTGTACTTATCACCACAAACCAGCACCCCCCCACACACACACACACACACACACACACACACACACACACACACACACACACACACACACACACACACACACACACACACACACACACACACACACACACACACACACGTCAACGTCAAGTTAACATCCTCCGCTGCTCACCACAAACCCATCCACCTCTCCTTCCTTCCTCCCTGAGTGTAACAGTCCTATCCATCCCACTGCGCGTCATGGTTCTCTTCTCCTCCACTGCTCACCACAAACCCATCCACCTCTCCTTCCTTCCTCCCTGAGTGTAACAGTCCTCTCCATCCCACTGCACGTCATGGTTTTCTTCTCCTCCACTGCTCACCACAAACCCATCCACCTCTTCTTCCTTCCTCCCTGAGTGTAACAGTCCTCTCCATCCCACTGCGCGTCATGGTTCTCTTCTCCTCCACTGCTCACCACAAACCCATCCACCTCTCCTTCCTTCCTCCCTGAGTGTAACAGTCCTCTCCATCCCACTGCGCGTCATGGTTCTCTTCTCCTCCACTGCTCACCACAAACCCATCCACCTCTCCTTCCTTCCTCCCTGAGTGTAACAGTCCTCTCCATCCCACTGCGCGTCATGGTTCTCTTCTCCTCCACTGCTCACCACAAACCCATCCACCTCTCCTTCCTTCCTCCCTGAGTGTAACAGTCCTCTCCATCCCACTGCACGTCATGGTTCTCTTCTCCTCCACTGTTTGCACTCCTCCTTTCCTCTCTCCCTAAATGCGTCATGGTTCTCTCCTTCTCTCTATCCCTCCATCACGCTATCCCAAAGTGCAACTGCTCCCTCTATCCGTGAGTAGTATGGTGCGGTTCTCCTGTCGTCTTTCTTCCCTCCTTCCTTCTTTCTGCGGTGTTCCTCAGATGGTGAGCCACAACCATTACCAGCCGTCAGAATGGCACACAGCACCTCTCCCACACAGTGTTGTGAAAGATGTGATTTCTGGTTGAAAATGGATCCTGGGGAATTAGTCACAGAATCTTTATTTTCCCCCAAACATTTCCCATGTGCCAGTAATTACGAATTGCTAATTGGTTCAATGGTGTGTGTGTGTGTGTCTTTGGATGTGTGTCCGAGAACCAGAGAGTGTTAGTGTACAATAAACTGAACAAATCTCCACTCAGAAAGACGCCAGGCTTCTCATGTAATATTAATCAGGTAGTGAGAGAAAGAGAGGGACAGAGGAAGATGTGGAAGCGAGCTCCTTTAGCCTTTAATCCACTAAAATATTCATCCTACTGTAGCTTTCCAGGCCTGCTCTACTTTACATCTCTACACCCATATCTGGGAGTGCATACAAAACTCTCCCATCCTCCATGGACAGACACAGAGAGCTCGACTCAGTATACACATCGGTGGTGGATGAGGTGAGTTTACCCATTACAAAGTACTTTGAGCCTCTTGAAAAGCACTCTGGAAGCAGAGCAAAAATTCACAAAAATTCTGGCCTTCACTTGCCCTTCATTTATGACCATTCAAGGATGGTGACCGTAGTAAAGTCATGGGAGCGTGGAGCAGCCCTCAAGAGGTGGAGTTGTGAGAAAAACCATGGGATGAGTCATGGTTAGATGATGTTTTAAACAGCCCCAGGTCCCCCAAACCTCACTTTATCACCTAGCACGCAGGTCAAACACACACACACACACACACACACACACACACACACACACACACACACACACACACACACACACACACACACACACACACACACACACACACACACACACACACACACACACACACACACACACACACACACACACACACACACACACACACACACACACCTGTGTGCGGAGTTGGATTGTAACTGATTGCGATACTCTGGCACTGTCTCCCCAGACTAGATGGATAAGTTGTAGCTGAAGATCATTCATTCTCTATGGTGTTTTATCATGTTCCAGCCACAGTAGTTAAGCTTGAGGAGAGTCAGTATATTGAGTGATAAAGCTTAAGTTGTGTCTCAGTTTGGGGCCGTTGGCACAGTAATGTCTGCCTTTACGAGGTGATCAGGGAGAGACGAGGACATTGGGGTGCACTGATGGGGAACCCCCTGATTCCTCTCTCCATCTCTCACTCTTCCTCTCTCTCTCTCTCTCTCTCTCTCTCTCTCTCTCTCTCTCTCTCTCTCTCTCTCTCTCTCTCTCTCTCTCTCTCTATCTCTATCTCTCACTCTGTCTCTGTCTATCTCTTACCCCCCCCCGGCCTCTGTCTCAATGATGATCACAACACCCAACCCTCATATGGCCAGGCAGGGTGCTGTTTGTGTGAAAGTGTTTTCTCAGGGGTGTTAGCCCGTGAACGGGGGAATTCAGGAAGAGCAGATGAGGCTTGAAATTCATTTTTGAACAACAAGGAAAGTTTCCCCCCCTTGCCTGGTGAAATGACACTTGTGTTCCTGCAAGCATGAAATCCTGTGACAGAAGCAGCTACCTCCTGCTCCCCAGGCGCCACGGCTAATACATCAGATAGACAGAGAAGAAGGAGAGAGATGGTGGAGGGAGAGAGAAAGAAAGGAAGAAAAGGTGGAGGGAGGGATGGAGGGATAGAGTGGGAGTGAGAAAGCGAGAGAAAGAGAAATGGATGCGCAATTGACGTGTGCCCTCAGGCCCTGATAGATTACCCACGCTGCACTGCAACTTAAGCCCGCAACAAGACAGGTGCAGCCAGCAGGTGGGTCACATGATGAACGGGTCCATCACACAGAGGAATGCTGGCCCACTTAATCCTCCAACCTGCTGAGAGGGAGAGAGGTGGGAGGGGGGGCTGGGAGAGAGAGAGAAGGAGACTGGAACCATAACTCTGTGATCGTGGACACATTGAGTCTGTCTGTGCCATTTGCATCTTTCTTGGTCTGAGTATGTGTCTCAGGTGCGTTTGGCACCTGGTCTATTCCTCAAGGGGACATGTCGTGTCTCTGTCATCTGATCTTCTGTAATGAGATGCTGATTAGTTTTACCTCATCGCACCGCATTGGCTTTCTATCTCTGAGACACACTAACAAGGGGATCTCTGTGTGTGTGTGTGTGTGTGTGTGTGTGTGTGTGTGTGTGTGTGTGTGTGTGTGTGTGTGTGTGTGTGTGTGTGTGTGTGTGTGTGTGTGTGTGTGTGTGTGTGTGTGTGTGTGTGTGTGTGTGTGTGTGTGTGTGTGTGTTTGTGTGTGTGTGTGTGAAAGAGAGAGGACGCTCCATGAGAAAGCGTTCGATGTTTGTGTGTGTGTGTGTGTGTGTGTGTATCTATGGAACGCCGAGACCAAAGAGTTCATGGGCCGCACTGGGCATAGCTGGTGTTAGTGGAAGTGCCCATGTAAATCATATTACACAAAATATTTCACCCACAAGAAAATGAATGTGTTTAAAGCTGCAACAGGCCCGCTGACACATTGGTACTTAATTTCTATATAAATCCATGAACTTCTCCCTCCATTTGTAATCATTACAATTTTACGCAAAAAGTGGTGGTTTCGTGGCTTATTGTTTTTGGATGATGGTTGGGGATATGTGTTGAAATGCCTTAAATAATACAATTTAATTATAACATTTGCTTGGGATCGCACTTAGTGAAAGCCACAAAACAGAAAGTGGATGAATGCAGCAACCATGACTCTCTCTGTCACTAACAAATACAGTCATGGGTGGTAACTCTACAATTCAATCGAGACGCAAGGCACTCTGGGAAATATGCAAATAAGGCTGTACACTAAGTAGTGTGTTAATTTTACACTGAAAAAAGTGTGGACCAGAATAGACACTGAACCACTGTTAAAATGAACACTCAATGTTGATTTATCACTGGAGAATTAGCTGTGCAAATCAGCCCGTTCCTAGTCCTTCTAGTTCCATAGTTGGAGGAGAGGAGCCATAGCTGCACTGCAAGGACCTACTGCTGACTGACAGCTGTTCACAGATCGTCAGTGCTGTGTGTGTGTGTGTGTGCGGGAGTGTCTGCAAGACTAGTTTCCTGAGAGCATGAAACACATGTTTGTGTGGGTGGCTAACTATCAGGACATTTCTCTCTCTGTCTCTGTCTCTCTCTGTCTCTGTGTCTCTCTGTGTGCGAGAGAGAGCGTGTTCAGCTGTGCTGTAATTCTAGATTCTAGAGAGAGAGCATGTTCAGCTGTGCTGTAATTCTAGATTCTAGAGAGAGAGAGCGTGTTCAGCTTTGCTGTAATTCTAGATTCTAGAGAGAGAGCGTGTTCAGCTGTGCTGTAATTCTAGATTCTAGAGAGAGAGCGTGTTCAGCTGTGCTGTAATTCTAGATTCTAGAGAGAGAGCGTGTTCAGCTGTGCTGTAATTCTAGATTCTAGAGAGAGAGCGTGTTCAGCTGTGCTGTAATTCTAGATTCTAGAGAGAGAGAGCGTGTTCAGCTGTGCTGTAATTCTAGATTCTAGAGAGAGAGCGTGTTCAGCTGTGCTGTAATTCTAGATTCTAGAGAGAGAGCGTGTTCAGCTGTGCTGTAATTCTAGATTCTAGAGAGAGCGTGTTCAGCTGTGCTGTAATTCTAGATTCTAGAGAGAGAGCGTGTTCAGCTGTGCTGTAATTCTAGATTCTAGAGAGAGAGCGTGTTCAGCTGTGCTGTAATTCTAGATTCTAGAGAGAGAGCGTGTTCAGCTGTGCTGTAATTCTAGATTCTAGAGAGAGAGCGTGTTCAGCTGTGCTGTAATTCTAGATTCTAGAGAGAGAGCGTGTTCAGCTGTGCTGTAATTCTAGATTCTAGAGAGAGAGCGTGTTCAGCTGTGCTGTAATTCTAGATAATGGGAGAGAGAGTGTAAATGTAGACTGGTTGGAGATTGGAGACAAACCCTTCAAGACAACTTTGTAGGAGAAGCTTTAGTTTAGGCTGAAGTCGTTTGCTTGAGAACAAATTTCGAACCTCTTGAAAGAAGCATGTCAGAAACCCTGTTGCTGCAGTGCTTTCAGGCTGATGGAAGTGTGTTTGTGTGTTTTACAAGGCTGGGAGAGAGCCAAAGTAGCTCCATTTCAGAGCGCTCACCCAGAGTTCACACGCTCTGACCTCTACACTGCTAATCACCAGCTCAGAGAGAGAGAGAGAGGGATGAAGAGAGTGAAAGAGGAAAGGAGTTTGTATTTGAGAGAGAGAGAGAGAGGGGGCGTGTTCTAAAAGCACTCCTGGCTTATAAGGTTGAAGAAAGAGACAGGGATTGAGAAGAAGAGAGAGAGAGGAGAGGGAGAATAGAGGATTGAAGCAGCATAGAGCAGTACTGTCAGACTTATCATAGGAACTATGTCCTTCAGCCTGGGGGCACTGCACCCTCCGACTCCCACTGCTCTCAACTAATGGGACACACACGCGCACGCACGCACGCACGCACACACACACACACACACACACACACACACACACACACACACACACACACACACACACACACACACACACACACACACACACACACACACACACACACACACACACACACACACGCACACACACATGCACAGACACACGCACGCATGCACACAAACACACACACATGCACACACACTGATCCTGGTGGGATGTGGAAGGGTGTTCCTCTGTGGCCTACTGTATTGATGGGTAGGTGTGAATGTAGATCCATATTCATGGTAGCATCCACATTACAGTTTTTTTACAATCACTTTGGCACTCATTTCAGAACCTTGATGTAATTTTTCAAAACTCTACAAACGATGATAAAAAAGCACATTTTTCAAAACTCTTTTTCCAATTGCGTGGATAAAATTATTATTTTTTTTAACCTTTTAACCAGGCAAGTCAGTTAAGAACATATTCTTATTTTCAATGACAGCCTGGGAACAGTTAACTGCCTGTTCAGGGGCAGAACAACAGATTTGTACCTTGTCAGCTCGGAGGTTTGAACTCACAACCTTCCGGTTACTAGTCCAACCACTCTAACCACTAGGCTACGCTGCTGCCCCAAATACACATAAAGCTAAGATCATTTGTTCATTGAACTAAAATCACCTGTTCAAAATGACACAACTTTACATCAAAATGCAATTCACACATTACATCTGAGATGACTGTCTATTCATTCCATTACAATGATCTAACTATCAGTTGATACAACTGCTCAAAATGATAAGTAACTGTTGCATTATTCTTAATGCATAGTTGTATGGAAATTGACAAACAATACTCCATGTTTAGATTCTGAAAGTTTCAGGATAACGAGATCCATTGACACCAATTACAGTGGAACATGAACCAATTGGACTACATTATCTATGGATGTAATATTTCATCATCATTCTTTATCAGACACTGTTTCTATGGTCCCGTGTACCACTTTTCCAGACCACGTTTTCCGATTTGACACTACTGTACACTCACCGGCCACTTATTTAGGTTCACCTATCTAGTACTGGGTAGGACCACCTCTTGCCTCCACAACAGCCTGAATTATTCACTGTGTTGTACATTAAGAGATGTCCTTCTGCACACCACTGTTTTAAATAGCTGTCATTTGAGCATTTGTGAGCTCTGTATCTAATAAAGTGGCGGGGGAGTGTATGTATGCAGGCCCTTGTAATTGCTTTTCCAATACTGCCAACTTGCTACTAATGATTGATTTCACATTGTGGTATGAGTGTATAGTGAAGTGAGTGGTATCCACCTACAACAACATAGCGATAATGTGGAGCCGGCAGGTGATCCAGGTCACGATAGAGTTCAAGCAGTGGGAGGAGGAAGACGAGGAAGATGTGGTGGTCAAAGGAATGGCAGGGGCAAAGCACCCCTTCTGAGAGGTGGTCGTGGTCCTCATTTAAGAGGTGTGGGGGAACGCGGTAGAGGACAAGGCCACGGACCAAGACAGCGGCAGCAACAGCAAAGAGTGACCAATGAAATCCGAGCAGTAGTTGTAGACCATGTCGTAAATCATGGCATGACAAAGACTGAGGCAGCTACAATGATTCAACCAAACCTCAGAAGATCAACCGTGGCCTCAATCATCAGAACTTTCCGCAATGAGAACCGGTAAGTCTTCACCATGCAGTAAACATTAACCTACTCTGTGTGCCTTTTGAAAGAAATGCATACAGAGTGAAGCAACTGAGGACTGAGCATGTTCACGTATGTTCAGTTTCAAGATGCCTGTTGTAAATAATTCCCCCAAATTCTACATCATTGTAAACAGTAATTCTCTTTCCAAAATGTATTTTTACAGGGTGATGCAGCTGGTTGCTAACGAAAACCCTCACAAATTCCTCTTTTTGGATGAGGCAGGCTTCAACCTGGCCAAGACAATTAGGAGAGGTCGGAATTTTATTGGCCAGTGGGAAACATCACCATGTGTGTGACTATATCGAAAGACGGTGTGGTGGGATGCAGACTTCGTATTGGATCATATAATGCAGCTCTCCTTGTTACCTTCCTTGACGAGCTAAATCAGGTCTGTAGATCTGATGGCGTGACCTATGTCATTGTGTGGGATAATGTCAGGTTCCACCATGCTCAAATGGTGCAAGCATGATTTCAAGCCCATCCACAAAACCACTCTCTACCTTCCCCCATACTCTCCTTTCCTTAACCCAATTGAGGATTTTTTCTCCACATGGAGGTGAAAGGTATATGATAGGCGCCCTCACGAACAAGCAACCCTTCTCCAGACCATGGATGACGCATGAAATGACATCACGGCAGACCATGGATTCACCATGCCTGAAGAATTTCCCCAAGATGTTTGGCTAATGAAAACATCCAGTGTGATGTGGATGAGAACCTGTGGCCAAATCCAAAAGACAGGGTTGAGGGAAATATAGAAGTACAGTAATCAATCCTTTTGTAATGATCGTCGTAGGTGGAAGAAGGAGAGGACCACGGTGCGGCGTGGTACGTGTTCATGATCTTTTAATTACACTGAACACTAGAACAAAAATAACAAAAACGGAACAAACGAAACAGTCCTGTCTGGTACAGAGACAGAAAACAACTACCCACAACTCAAGGGCGAAACCAGGCTGCCTAAGTATGGTTCTCAATCAGAGACAACGATTGACAGCTGCCTCTGATTGAGAACCATACTTAGGCAGCCTGGTTTTGTGTCTAGAGTTTGGAAAAATGACCACATGGTTCTGAAATGAGTGATTTTAGAAGTGTTTAGAAACATATTCTTACTTACAATAAAAGTGACTCCAAAATGAGACAATACATTATTTACCATTCAATTATATTGGGCACCAAATAATCTGAAACACAACCAAAACAAACAGCAAATGCATCCAACAAGCTTGATGTAATCATTGTGTGTGAGGAATTTGGCACCAAATACTAAACTTTTGACTACTTTAATTAATACACATAAAAGTGAATCTGTCCCAATACAATTGGTCCCTTAAAATGGGGGACTATGTACAAAAAGTGCTGTAATATCTAAATGGTTCACCAGATATGGTTGAAAATACCCTCAAATTGAAGCTGACAGTCTACACTTTAATCCCCTTGTCATTGTATCATCTCAAATCCGAAGTGCTGGAGCACAGAGCCAAAATAACAAAACATGTGTCACTTTCCAATACTTTTGGAGCTCACTATATATATATATACACACACATACAGGTCTGGAAAAAATTAAGACACCTATCAGGAATCAAGGTAAGACCTAAGTGCAGACTGTGTAACAATGTTTATTGTAACCACAGGGGCAGGCAAACAGGTCAAGGCAGGCAGGGTCCGTTTATCCAGAGCAGAGGCCAAGGTACAGGACGGCAGGCAGGCTCAGGGTCAGGGGTTGGTAATTCAGAGGTGGCGCAAAGGTACAGGACGGCAGGCAGGCTCAGGGACAGGCGGGCAGGTACAGGGTCAGGACAGGCAAAAACCAGGAGGACAAGAGAAAGTGTGACTCGGGACAACCAGACGCTGAACCAAACCACTGGTAGACTTGAACAAACTGGCCACAGACAGACAGAGAACACAGGTATAAATACACAGGGGATAATGGGAAGATGGGCGACACCTGGAGGGGGGTGGAGACAAGCACAAAGACAGGTGAAACAGATCACAAATCAGTTTCTGTGGTTGAACTATTTATAGGTATGTGTTTGGGAAAAATTAACATATTTGTTTTATTCTATAAACTACTGACAAAATTTCTCCCAAATTCCAAATAAAATTATTGTCATTTATTTGCAGAAAATGACAACTGGTCAAAATAACAAAAAAAGATGCAGTGTTGTCAGACCTCAAATAATGCAAAGAAAACAAGTCCATATTACTTTTTAAACAAAAAAAGACTGTTTTAACTTAGGAAGAGTTCAGAAATCAATATTTGGTGGAATAACCCTGATTTTCAATCACAGCTTTCATGCGTTTTGGCATGCTCTCCACCAGTCTTTCACAATGATGTTGGGTGACTTTATGCCACTCCTGGGTGTAAAAAGTCAAGCAGCTCAGCTTTGTTTCATGGCTTGTGACCATCCCATCTTCCTCTTGATCACATTCCAGAGGTTTTCAATGGGGTTCAGGTCTGGAGATTGGGCTGGCCATGACATGGTCTTGATCTGGTGGTCCTCCATCCACACCTTAATTGACCTGGCTGTGTGGCATGGAGCATTGTACTGCTGGAAAAACCAACCCTCAGAGTTGTGGAACACTGTCAAAGCAGAAGGAAGCAAGTTTTCTTCCAGGACAACCTTGTACGTGGCTTGATTCATACGTCCTCACGAAGACAAATCTGCCCGTTTTCCGCCTTGCTGAAGCAACCCCAGATCATCGCCGATCCTCCACCAAATTTCACAGTGGGTACGAGACACTAGGGCTTGTAAGGCCTTTCCAGGTCTCGCACCCACTGTGAAATTTGGTGGAGGATAAAATAAAACAAAAATGTTTATTTTACCCAAACACGTACTTATAAATAGCACAACCAGAGAAACTTATCATTTTGCAGTGGTCTCTTATTTTTTTTCCAGAGCTGTACACACAGTACCAGTCAAAAGTTTGGACACACCTTCTCATTCAAAGGGTTTTCTTTATTTGGACTATTTTCTACATTGTAGAATAATAATAAAGACATCAAAACCTTGAAATAACACCACCCTTTGTCTTGATTACAGCTTTGCACACTCTTGGCATTCTTTCAACCAGCTTCATGAGGCAGTCACCTGGAATGCATTTCAACTCATGTGCCTTGTTAAAAGTGAATTAATGCATTAATCAGTTGTGTTGTGACAAGGTAGGGGTGGTATACAGAAGACTGCCCTATTTGGTAAAAGACTAAGTCCATATTGTGGCAGTACGGCTCAAATAAGCAAAGAGAAATTAAAGTCCATCATTACTTGAAGACATGGAAGTTCAGTCAATATGGAAATGTCAGGAACTTTGAACATTTCTTCAAGTGCAGTTACAAAAACCTTCAAGCGCTATGATGTAACTTGCTCTCATGAGGACCGCAACAGGAAAGGAAGACCCAGAGTTACCTCTGCTGCAGAGGATACGTTCATTAAAGTTAGCCTCAGAAATTGCAGCCCAAATGTAACGGTTTTCTTCCGCTGAAGGAGAGGAGGACCAAAATGCAGCGTGGTTAGAGTTCAACATGTTTAATCAAGACCATACATGACAACACTACAAAATACAAAACAACAAACGTGAAAACCGAAACAGTCCTATCTGGTGCAATGACAGAAGACAATCACCCACAAAATACCCACAGAATATGGCAGCCTAAATATGGTTTCCAATCAGAGAAAACGATAGACAGCTAATTGAGAACCAATCTAGGCAACCATAGACCTACAGACTGCCTAGAAAGGAAACAGCCCCATAAACATACAAAACCCCCTAGCCCAGACAAAACATGTAAATCCCCCATGTCACACCCTGACCTAACCAAAATAATAAAGAAAACAAAGATAACTAAGGCCAGGGCGTGACACCAAATAAATTCTTCACTGAGTTCAAGTAACAGACACATCTCAACATCAACTGTTCAGAGGAGACTGCGTAAATCAGGCCTTCATGGTCAAATTGCTGCAAAGAAACCACTACTAAAGGACACCAATAAGAAGAAGAGGCTTGCTTGGTCCAAGAAACTTGGGCAATGGACGTTAGACCGGTGGAAATCTGTCCTTTGGTCTGATGTGTCCAAATTTGAGATTTTGGGTTCCAATCGCAATGTCTTTGTGAGACGCAGAGTGGATGAACGGATGATCTCTGCATGTGTAGTTCCCACCGTGAAGCATGGAGGAGGAGGTGTGATGGTGTGGGGGTGCTTTTCTGTTGACACTGTCAAGGATTTATTTAAAATTCAAGGCACACTTAACCAGCATGGCTACCACAGCATTCTGCAGCAATATGCCATCCCATCTGGTTTGCACTTAGTGGGATTATCATTTGTTTTTCAACAGGACAATGACCCAAAACACATCTCCAGGCTGTGTAAGGGCTATTTGACTAAGAAGGGGAGTGATGGTGTTGCATCAGATGACCTGGTTTCCACAATCACCCGACCTCAACCCAATTGAGATGGTTTGGGATGAGTTGGACCGCAAGGTGAAGGACTGCAGAGTGAGGTGCTCAGCATATGTGTGAACTCCTTCAAGACTATCGAAAAAGCATTATTCATGAAGCTGGTTGAGAGAATGCCAAGACTCTGCTAAACTGTCATCAAAAGTCTCAAATATAACATTTGGTTACTACATCCATATGTGTTATTTCATTGTTTTAATGGCTTCACTATTATTCTACAATGTAAAAAATTGTAAAAAATAAAGAAAAAACATTGACTAAGTAGGTGTGACCAAACTTTTGACTGGTACTGTATATAAAATACATAAATATGTATACTGTATATAGTGTGTATATCTCTGTGAATATGTCCAGTCCCTTTCTCCATCCTCAGAATAGGAACGGTGTAGTAGACAGAGCCAGCCAGCTAGTCAGTAATAGCATTGTAGCATTGAAGTTATAAATAACGTGTTGGCTTTGAATCCCGTTACGTTTCCCAGGGCTCTAATTGGACGCATCAGTCGGGAGAGAAGCAGCTGGTAGATGGAGAAGTTATTTTTAATGTGACGATGGATGAGGCTTGGATGGATGGAAGCACGTGAAAAATGACAGATTTAAAGGTGGCTGTTGCCACACATTTGGAGCTCTGTGTTAATTGAGAGGATCCTTTTTCCTAAATACTGTAATAAAGTGGAAAAGTCGCTAACTCTGACAAATCACCTCTTTTTCTGTGTCCCTGTCGAGTTATACTGTGCTACTGTGTGTGTGTGGTTTGGTATGTTGTGCACCTGTTGACTCCAATACTTAGTGTGTGTGTGTGTGTGTGTGTGTGTGTGTGTGTGTGTGTGTGTGTGTGTGTGTGTGTGTGTGTGTGTGTGTGTGTGTGTGTGTGTGTGTGTGTGTGTGTGTGTGTGTGTGTGTGTGTGTGTGTGCGTGTGCGTGTGCGTGCTTGCGTATGATCTATTGTGGTTGATCAGGACAGCCCTGTGGAGAGTTCTGGTCACAGAAGCTGGCACAGACTGGCTCTTACCCTGGCACCATGCTCTGGCTGGCCCTGTGTGTGCCTCTCCTGGCATCACTCACTAACACAGGAAGTAAAAGTCTGATGCTGGGCTTCCTCGGGCAGAGTGTGTGTTTGTGAGTGTGTGTACATGACTCCCCTCTAAGGAGGGCTAGCATGCCTCACACTGTTCCCCTGGTGCTTAGCACTGCCACATGTCCCACTCCTCTCCATGTCATTGATCACCAACACTCCCCCCTCCCTTTCCCGCCTCCAGGCCTCTAGGCCTCAGCACATCCCTGTAAACCGAGACTATAATCAAAGACTCCAAGACCACCGCATAGATTAACGCTCAGGATCACTCCCTGAATACTAAGCCAAGGAGCCAATGAATGCAGGGCCCCTAGAGAACATATAGTGGGCAGGGCCAGAGATGGTTAGATGCTGTTGGTCGGTCTCTATCCGGGGAGGGATATGGAGATGTTTAATAGCATGATATGTGTACAGGGTTGGGTAGCTTACTTTGTAAATGTAATCTATTACAGTTACTAGTTACCTGTCCAAAATTTGCAATCAGTACATTTTGAGTACTCAAACTATGTAATCGGATTACTTTCAGTTACTTTTAGATTACTTTCCCTTTGAGAGTCATTAGAAGAAGACAAAAATGAATATTACCAATTGAACGACATCTATTGCAGGATAAATCAATGTTAGAGTTGACATAGTTGGCCTTAAATGGATATTGCATTTTAATTTATGGGTTGGTTATGTAGGCTTCTTCTAACCCATTGCTTTCTACTTTAATACAGATAATACAATTAGGCTGTCTTTGCATCACTAAACCTGTCTGATTCATTTGAATTAATGTAATACCTCTTGATCTTCAAGAATAGGACTTGGAAGTATGGAAGTGTAGATGCGGGCCAAATTGTTTTCCCTGAGCATAACCCCAAAGCGAAGGATTTATTAGCCTACTCTGTTTTGGATTTTGTTGTCATGGAAGACTGATTGGACTCATTGCTTCGAGTTGAAAAATAAATCCTGCTCTCGTGGAATGGCATGCTTTGTATAATAGTTATATGCTACATGCCTATTGTTTCTGTTTCTGTTGGTGACACTGATATCGTGATCATTTGCAGCTGTTTAAGTCTATCCAAAAGTGCACAAGTTTGAGCACGTGTTCAATAGGTCTATGATTTCTCTGGGGGGAATCAGCACCTTTTCCGTTGAGCGATAAAAGCCCTACTCTTGGCCTTCTTAAATTCAACTTGTTTTTGACATTACGGAGCACAATAGCATGGAGGAGTTTAGAAGGGACTTTTATTCCATAGGCTGGGATCCGCACTATGCAGCTGTTGCAAGAGCGCATTTTTCAATCGCTGCCCACTGGTCACAAAAACAATGATTGACAGGCAGCTTAAACTTCTTCAATTGAACCATTATTAGGTTCAAATAGACGTACAGTGCCTTGCGAAAGTATTCGGCCCCCTTGAACTTTGCGACCTTTTGCCACATTTCAGGCTTCAAACATAAAGATATAAAACTGTATTTTTTTGTGAAGAATCAACATCAAGTGGGACACAATCATGAAGTGGAACGACATTTATTGGATATTTCAAACTTTTTTAACAAATCAAAAACTGAAAAATTGGGCGTGCTAAATTATTCAGCCCCCTTAAGTTAATACTTTGTAGCGCCACCTTTTGCTGCAATTACAGCTGTAAGTCGCTTGGGGTATGTCTCTATCAGTTTTTCACATCGAGAGACTGACATTTTTTCCCATTCCTCCTTGCTAAACAGCTCGAGCTCAGTAAGGTTGGATGGAGAGCATTTGTGAACATCAGTTTTCAGTTCTTTCCACAGATTCTCGATTGGATTCAGGTCTGGACTTTGACTTGGCCATTCTAACACCTGGATATGTTTATTTTTGAACCATTCCATTGTAGATTTTGCTTTATGTTTTGGATCATTCTCTTGTTGGAAGACAAATCTCCGTCCCAGTCTCAGGTCTTTTGCAGACTCCATCAGGTTTTCTTCCAGAATGGTCCTGTATTTGGCTCCATCCATCTTCCCATCAATTTTAACCATCTTCCCTGTCCCTGCTGAAGAAAAGCAGGCCCAAACCATGATGCTGCCACCACCATGTTTGACAGTGGGGATGGTGTGTTCAGGGTGATGAGCTGTGTTGCTTTTACGCCAAACATAACGTTTTGCATTGTTGCCAAAAAGTTCAATTTTGGTTTCATCTGACCAGAGCACCTTCTTCCACATGTTTGGTGTGTCTCCCAGGTGGCTTGTGGCAAACTTTAAATGACACTTTTTATGGATATCTTTAACCTGTTACTCCTACCCCCTACTTTTTCGAACATTCTGTTAAAAATCGTGCAACATTTCAGCGCCCTGCTGCTCATGCCAGGAATATAGTATATGCATATGATTAGTATGTGTGGATAGAAAACACTCAGACGTTTATAAAACTGGTTAAATCACGGCTGTGACTATAACAGAACGTGCGTTTCATCGAAAAGTGCAGGAAAATCTGATCACTGAAAATGGAAAAATATATCCATGTGCGACTTGAACCCATTGATAAAGGTGAACCACATTTAATGGGTCTGAGGTTGCAATACCTACAGCTTCCACACGATGTCTAGAGTCTTGTCATTTGCCTACTATTTGTTTCTTGGTCAAACAGACGCAAGGCAGCGCATTTCTTCAGGTCTCCGACCGGATATTTTGGTTGAGATTTACCCGGACATTATTTCCAGACGGACAGCTAAAGAATATACTTCGCCTCGTGATCAATTTGATCGCTTATTAACGTGTACTAATACCTAAAGTTGCATTACAAAAGTATTTCGAAGTGTTTTGTGAAAGTTTATCGTCGACTTTTTTAATTTAAAAAAATGACGTTACAAGACGCTATTTTTTTCCGTTTATCACACAGTCTTCATAGATCGATATCTAGGCTATATATGGACCGATCTAATAGAAAAAAAGACCCAATAGTGATTATGGGACATCTAGGAGTGCCAACAAAGAAGATGGTCAAAGGTAATGAATGTTTTATATTTTATTTGTGCGGTTTGTGTAGCGACGACTATGCTAATTCTTTTGTTTACGTCCCCTGCGGGTCTTTTGGGGTGTTACATGCTATCAGATAATAGCTTCTCATGCTTTCGCCGAAAAGCATTTTAAAAATCTGACTTGTTGCCTGGATTCACAACGAGTGTAGCTTTAATTCAATATTTTAATTAATTCAATAGCTTTAATTATGTATTTTAATGAACGTTTGAGTTTTAACTAGTACTATTAGCATTTAGCGTAGCGCATTTGCATTTCCAGATGTCTAGATGGGACGCCTGCGTGTCAGGTAGGAGCAAGAGGTTAAGAAATGGCTTTCTTCTTGCCACTCTTCCATAAAGGCCAGATTTGTGCAATATACGACTGATTGTTGTCCTATGGACAGAGTCTCCCACCTCAGCTGTAGATCTCTATAGTTCATCCAGAGTGATCATGGGCCTCTTGGCTGCATCTCTGATCAGTCTTCTCCTTGTATGAGCTGAAAGTTTAGAGGGACGGCCAGGTCTTGGTAGATTTGCAGTGGTCTGATACTCCTTCCATTTCAATATTATCGCTTGCACAGTGCTCCTTGGGATGTTTAAAGCTTGGGAAATCTTTTTGTATCCAAATCCGGCTTTAAACTTCTTCACAACAGTATCTTGGACCTGCCTGGTGTGTTCCTTGTTCTTCATGATGCTCTCTGCACTTTTAACGGACCTCTGAGACTATCACAGTGCAGGTGAATTTATACGAAGACTTGATTACACACAGGTAGATTGTATTTATCATCATTAGTCATTTAGGTCAACATTGGATCATTCAGAGATCCTCACTGAACTTCTGGGCTGCACTGAAAGTAATTAATTTTGCACGCCCAATTTTTCAGTTTTTCATTTGTTAAAAAAGTGTCGTTTCACTTCATGATTGTGTCCCACTTGTTGATTCTTCACAAAAAAATACAGTTTTATATCTTTATGTTTGAAGCCTGAAATGTGGCAAAAGGTCGCAAAGTTCAAGGGGGCCGAATACTTTCGCAAGGCACTGTATACATTTGTTATAACAGCCATCCGCAACAACCACAATCCGTAAGGCACAAATGGCTAAATGAGAGAGCAGCAGTGTGATTCACATCAATGCACTATGTAGATATCAGTAATACGTGATATCTCTATCGCCTGTCGGCTACACCACTGCTGTCGTTGACCACCAAGCATTTATTCAAATTGGATAATCTTTGGATGCCGACAGCAGTCACAACTTTGGACTGTAGCCTACAAAAGCCTATAATAGTGAAACGAACTTAAACTAGCATATTTTCTCAATGCTGATTTCAAAGTCATTGAGAAAACAGAAAAGGTTTAATGTTTTGGTATTTTTTTCCCCATTTAAAAGTAATCCTAGAAGTAATCATCAGGTTTTGCAAAAGTATCTGTAATCCGATTACAATATTTTTGCTGGTAACAGATTACAGTTACAGTTTTTTTGTAGTCAGTTGAAGTGTAATCAGTTACTCCCCAACCCTGTATGTGTATGTGTGATATGAGCAGCCAACATATGTGTGAAAGATATGATATGAGTGAGACTAGGGACATTTATAACCACACCCTTCTCAATTGATTTATTGATTTCATTTATTAGACAAACAACGTACTCCAATGCAACAGCAGTACGCAATAATAGCCAGTGGAAGCTTGGTTTATTAAATCAATCAATCAAGTTATATTTGTCATAAAATATGTAACAGTGTCCTGGACCTAAACTCTCAAAGACCAACCCTGTCTGTGTTGTTGTGGAGCGTTGCTTGCCTCTCTATCTCCCATCTATCTATGGAGGCTCCTAGTCATCTCCCTATGTGGCCACTGGGGCCCTCTGTGTCACTCTTCTTTCAGACTGCCTCCATTCCCCGTGTAGACCCTCACAGAGACACTGATTCTGTATCCCAGGGAGAGTCCATCTGAAAGAGGGGAATGTTCTTTCATAACGGAACAACTACAGAACGCTATAGAACCCTCTCACAGAGCAGTTCCTTTCCCATCAGCTGGTCTCAAGTGTTCCCATCAGCAGTAGTCCGTCTCAGTCAACGCTGTTGGCCAAAGAGATGCTCATTTCTCTTTCTGTCTGCCTCTGTCTGTCTCCTGTCGTCTTCTGGGGGATGTGGTGCTGTGTTTAGTCTCGGCAGGAAGTGAAGTGTGCATGTGTGTGTGAATGCTGTGTTCTGTCGGGGCGGGTAGTGTGTGTGTCTCCTGCTGTGAATTTTTAATAAACAGTCGGTAAGCAGGAAGTCCCCTCGGTGGGTTCTTGGCTTGATGTCAGAGCGACAACAAGGAGAAAGGAACCAGAAAGAAAGAGGAGCAACCATTGATCTGTCTGCTGTGAATTCCTTCTCTTTATGCAGTGGTGGATGTTTTAATGGCGACAGACAGGCGTTGATCCCTGACGAGCTCGCTATTCTATACACACACCACGCACACACACACACACTATTCTATTTAACAAAAGTACAGAGTACAGCAGTGAACATAGGATCTAAAGGCCATGCAACTGGACAGTAAAAAATAGCCCTTGTTAGGAGCATTGTTCCACACCGGCAAACAGGAATGATTGTCTGTCCGTATCGCAGCCAGGTGGTTATTACCGATACAAGGCTTTAATATATGTACTTCTGCTGGTGGTGCGGTCAATTGCTCTCTGCCCACTCCACAATCAGCCTGGCCTCCATTTCTGCAGACACACGCTATGGATCCCTCCTCGACCATCTCAGATAACCAGCCAATCAATGGCTTCACTTCAATTAGCTCCTGCTAGGACATGAGAGGGAGGTCCTCCAACCAATATTGGCATCTTAATACCGTTACATGATAGGAGAGCTCTCTTTCCAGCCACACACAGGAAGGACTGCACAAACACACACATGCGGAGGCAGGCAGGCCACATCAGGAGCTAGAAATCAGATCTGTACTGATGCAAAGATGCCCTCCACATCAGGAGCTAGAAATCAGATCTGTACTGATGCAAAGATGCCCTCCACATCAGGAGCTAGAGATCATATCTGTACTGATGCAAAGATGCCCTCCACATCAGGAGCTAGAAATCAGATCTGTACTGATGCAAAGATGCCCTCCACATCAGGAGCTAGAAATCAGATCTGTACTGATGCAAAGATGCCCTCCACATCAGGAGCTAGAGATCAGATCTGTACTGATGCAAAGATGCCCTCCACATCAGGAGCTAGAGATCATATCTGTACTGATGCAAAGATGCCCTCCACATCAGGAGCTAGAAATCAGATCTGTACTGATGCAAAGATGCCCTCCACATCAGGAGCTAGAAATCAGATCTGTACTGATGCAAAGATGCCCTCCACATCAGGAGCTAGAAATCAGATCTGTACTGATGCAAAGATGCCCTCCACATCAGGAGCTAGAAATTAGATCCGTACTGCTGCAAAGATACACTCCACATCAGGAGCTAGAGATCATATCCATACTGCTGCAAAGATGCCCTCCACATCAGGAGCTAGAGATCAGATCCGTACTGCTGCAAAGATACCCTCCACATCAGGAGCTAGAAATCAGATCCGTACTGCTGCAAAGATACCCTCCACATCAGGAGCTAGAGATCAGATCCGTACTGCTGCAAAGATACACTCCACATCAGGAGCTAGAAATCATATCCGTACTGCTGCAAATATACCCTCCACATCAGGAGCTAGAGATCAGATCCGTACTGCTGCAAAGATACACTCCAAATCAGAGCTAGAGATCATATTCGTACTGCTGCAAAGATACCCTCCACATCAGGAGCTAGAGATCATATCCGTACTGCTGCAAATATACCCTCCACATCAGGAGCTAGAGATCAGATCCGTACTGCTGCAAAGATACCCTCCACATCAGGAGCTAGAAATCAGATCCGTACTGCTGCAAAGATACCCTCCACATCAGGAGCTAGAGATCAGATCCGTACTGCTGCAAAGATACACTCCACATCAGGAGCTAGAAATCATATCCGTACTGCTGCAAAGATACACTCCACATCAGGAGCTAGAGATCAGATCCGTACTGCTGCAGAGTGACCAGATCACTGTCTCATCCCACGACAGTCTGCTACTTTCTCTGTCTGTGATTGGTGATAGCCTTTCAGAGAGCTGCTCAGATCCATTCTATTACAAATTGTTTAGAGACCGACCGCAACTTCTGCTACTGTCAGCTACTGTCTTTCTCAGGCAGGGCCTAGCCCTATTCTCTCAGAGTGGAACTACAGAGTGGTTCGATCACAGACTCACCACTACGTGCCTCTGATCAGATAGACAATCATGTCGAATGTCTCTCAGAGAAAGAGTCTTGTTTCTTAAGCTTTGATACAGAGCCCCGTCGTTTGACCGCCGCCTTCCTTGTCTCTGTGTAATGGCAGCCTTTGTCCAGCTTGATTAAGTGTTGACACCAGGCTCTCATCCCATCACAGGAAAGAGGGGGAGAGAGAGAGAAGAGCTAGAGAGAGAGATTAATCATCCTTGGTTGGTTCATTACAAGGCACTAATGCCTTTATCAGGCCTGCTGTTAGAAGGCTGTGTGTGTGTGTGTGTGTGTGTGTGTGTGTGTGTGTGTGTGTGTGTGTGTGTGTGTGTGTGTGTGTGTGTGTGTGTGTGTGTGTGTGTGTGTGTGTGTGTGTGTGTGTGTGTGTGTGTGTGTGTGTGTGTGTGTGTGTGTGTGTGTGTGTGTGTGATACTACAGTACCTTTATCACCTTAATCTGTTCAAACACAGGTCTAAGTGATGAACGTGCCCAGGGCACCGTACGACGCTCACACAGGCCCTCCTCATCCATCCTCCTCCAGCAGCTGCCTCCCTGTCTCTGCCGTACTGCCGTATGTATACTGCACCTTGACAGGCAGGCAACAGCAGGCCTCCACTGTGTGACACAGGGATCTGGCACTGTGTGACACAGGGATCTGGCACTGTGTGACACAGGGATCTGGCACTGTGACACAGGGATCTGGCACTGTGTGACACAGGGATCAGGGATCTGGCACTGTGTGACACAGGGATCTGGCACTGTGTGACACAGGGATCTGGCACTGTGTGACACAGGGATCTGGCACTGTGACACAGGGATCTGGCACTGTGTGACACAGGGATCTGGCACTGTGTGTTTACGTGTCTGTGTCTTTGTAGGTTGGCTCGTCATTCCTATTCCATAACGAGAGTGTATGATGGGCTGACAGACTGAACAGGCTTTCTGCTTCGAATCACTCACATCCACCTGCATAATGTCCTCTGAACACACGCACTCACACACGCACGCACGCACGCACACACACACACACACACACACACACACACACACACACACACACACACACACACACACACACACACACACACACACACACACACACACACACACACACACACACACACACACACACACACACACACACACACACGCGCGCACACACACACAGCCCCCACATGGGTTTTAAATGCGAAGTGCTTTCCTTGTAAAAAAGGGAATCGGTTGAGTGGTGGAGAAAAACAAAGAAATAAAGTGAGGCCTGGGAGCCATAATGCCCACCTTGGACACAAATCACTCTGTCTGTGTATGTCTGCCTGGGCGCTCAGTCTGTCCACAGGAAATGGAATCTGATGATGAAGGTACCCTTGGAGCAGACCGTGGCTGGTGCGCCTCCTAATATCCCTGACACGGCAGCAGTGAGATAGAGAATCTGTTTTTCTGGTACATGCCATAGCTGGGGATGAGTGAGTTAAGCCGACCGCATAGATAGGTGTGGTTTTGCTCCTAGCAGAACTGAACGCCTGTGCTCGAGTATTCCATTACAATACCTTAGTATGAAAAACAATACTACTGTTAGTCCCTATTCACACGCCGTAGCCAGTACACTTCCTCAGAATGGTCAGAATTAGTCTAAGATAACTCAAGAAAACTGTCCTTCATTTTGACGTTTTGTTCTTCTTCTCGTTTTCTTAGTCGTGTAATATCACGTCTAACTAAGACGTCCGGCTACCGAGCTTCGACAAGCCTCAAGATGAAAAGAGACGTGAGTCGGGAATTAAACCCTACGAGAAGCTCATTAAAACGAACACAATGGCGGCATAATATATGCGCAAACCGTTTCCGCCTGGGACGCATACGGCAAGCTTCAGGGTACGAGACTGGACTGTGTCGTGTGTGTGTGTGTGTGTCTTGACGATTAGAGTGGGTGCGTGGGTGTGAAGGGCAGAGGCGTGTTTGTGTCTCTAGGAGAACTTCCACTCTCAGTCATTAAACAGGGAGACCGCCATCTATCTCCTACACTTGTCGCCGACCCCTGACCCGGAACAACAGACTCCTCTGCCTACGTCTCAAATCAGCCACAAGCTCTTCTCAAAAGGGCATATGACTCAAGTCAAAAATAGTGTACTGCATAGTGATTAAGGCCACTTGGGATTTGCAATATGGCTGTCAATTAACCCCTCTTCTTCTGTTAACATCTTCTGTATTATGAGTATTATCTGAGTATTATGGCTTCTATTACCGGCAATATCAACTCAGATGAATGTGTTGTGTGTTTATAACATAGCATCAGACCCTGGTGTTACCAGCAACATTATTTGACAAACTAAGCTATCAGAAACACTTATGTTGTGGCAATGACCGTGTTTTATAGTTTGCTGTGTTGAGGTTGATTCCATTTCAGTCATTCAATCCATTCGGGGAGAAAATTGACATTCCAATTCAAGAATCTAAGAAGTAAATACCACACGTTTCCATCCCTGTGGGGATCCAGGACTGTTATACAATATATCAATGAAAGCCTCTCTACTACTTAACTACCTCTAAGTAAAAAGCTGTTGTTTCACTCTCCCTATCGTTCTTTACCGTCTCAATCTCTCGCTCTCTCCCTCTCTCTCTCTCCCTCTCTCACGCGCACTCTCTTTCTCGCTCTCTCCCTCACCCCCCTCTCCCTCTCATATTTCTGTTCCGAGCATGTTCGACCGTCAGCCATCTCCTCATTCCTCTCATTGCACATTAGTGACCACAACCGTCTTCTCCAGACTGCAGTGTGGTTGAACACAACACGTCCATCTAGTAGTATATCGACCTAGGAGTTTTGGTCACAAGGGCTTACGGAACCCCTCTCTCCCCACCTGGCCCTCAGGCCCTCATCCTTTTACTCAGGATTGTGTCTGGTCAAAACTGAAACCCACAGAGATAACAGATACTCTGTTATGTATCTGTAAGGTTGTTGTTTGGTATTTTAAAAAGTGCTTATACTGCATTCCCAGGGGTGCTGTATGATTGCCTTTGTGTGTTGGTGCGTTTTGTCTCAGGGATTTGTGTTGTTGTGTGTTGTGAGAGTTGTGTGGTGCTGTACCCCACGCATGCTGAAGTAATGGGGTCTGACAGGACTGAGGGTCTCCGAGGCAACTTGGAGGAGGGTGTAACACCAACCCCACTCCCTCTCTCTGTCTGCAGCCTGCAGCCTGCCATTATAACCTCAGACCTTGCTTCTCTTTCCACCTCTCTCTCTCTCTCTCTCTCTCTCTCTCTCTCTCTCTCTCTGTCTGCAGCCTGCCATTATAACCTCAGACCTCGCTTCTCCTTCTCTCACTCTCTCTCTCTCTCTCTCTCTCTCTCTCTCTCTCTCTCTCTCTCTCTCTCTCTCTCTCTCTCTCTCCTGCTGTCTGCAGCCTGCCATTATAACCTCAGACCTCGCTCTCTCTCTCTCTCTCTCTCTCTCTCTCTCTCTCACTCTCTCTCTCTCTCTCTCTCTCTCTCTCTCTCTCTCTCTCTCTCTCTCTCTCTCTCTCTCTCTCTCTCACTCTCTCTCTCTCTCTGTCTGTCTGAAGCCTGCCTCTATAACCTCAGACCTTGCTTTTCTTTCCATCTTTCTCTTTCTGTCCTCTCTCCCCTCTCACCATGTAAACTACTAATCATCTCCCGTCTCTACAGGCTCCTTTGTTGTACGTCCCCTCTCTCCTTTCTCTGGATCCTGACAAGAGAGCAGATCCCTGTTGCTTCCTTGAAGTGAATGTAGGGTATTCTACCACATTGTCAATGAATGTAGTGCGTAGTCTGTCTATGAGGAGATGGGCTGCTTGCTGTAGTGTCGCTGTGCAGCATCTTCCTTTGCGAGGTGTGAGAGAGGCTCGTATAGTGAGATTATCAGGAGGACATTCTGGGGCTATGGTTCTGTGTGTCTCGGGACACGGTACTATGGGTCTGGAGACACTCACTCAGATATAAGTGTCATTATCTAGAGAGAGAAAAAGAGATGCAACACTATTTCACATTTTTGCCGCTCTGTTGTGATGCAGAGTTTGTGTGTGTTGTGTGTGTGTGTGTGTGTGTGGTGTGGGAGTATATCTTGTCCTGCCGTTTGCCCACAGGCACCCACAGAGAGCTCTCTCTCTCTATCTCTCTCCCTCTATCTCCTTTTTCCTCTCTCTCTAACTCTCTCTCTCTCTCTCTCTCTCTCTCTCTCTCTCTCTCTCTCTCTCTCTCTCTCTCTCTCTCTCTCTCTCTCTCTCTCTCTCTCTCTCTCTCTCTCTCTCTCTCTCTCTCTCTCTCTCTTTATCGCTCTCTGTTCTCTCCATATTACGTGATGAACTTCTAAATGTCTTTTCTCAGACAGTGGAGATTAATGCATCTCAGTGCTCTCTCTACCTCATTCTTTCTCTCTTCTTCCCTCCCTCTCTCCAGCTCGCCCCCTCAAGGACCTTTCCATTAACAAAATATTCTCTCCCTCTAAGGACAGCAGGCTCTGTTGTTTTCTAAAAATAGCTTGGGAGTGATGCCTCACAAAATGCATGTTGGGGGAGTATTAGCATTGTAAAGGAGAGTCCGAATACTTTAGAATTCAGTCATATATAAGAATGTAAGGCCAGATGTATACCACTTAAATTACATTGTGAGAGTGATAGTAATTTACTCCCTAGTCTGAGGCAGTCAGCCCATGCAGATGGCGCCTACAGAGAGGGTCATCTCGCTTCTAGTCCTTAGGAAACTTAGCAGTATTTCGTTTTTAGGCCAGAAAATCTTAAGTGTTATTACATACAGCCGGGCAGAACTATTGGATATCAGAGCGACGTCAACTTACCAGCACTTCGACCAGGAATACGACTTTCCTGAAGCGGATCCTTTGTTCGAAGGCATTTGAACTGATTCCAGAGGCTGACGTCACCGCAGGAGAGGAAGACAGAGTGTCCTTTTGGTCAGACTTTGGAGGCATGCACACCACCCACCGCTTCCGAGTATATTACTCGCAAATGTACAGTCTCTAGATAACAAGGTAGACAACATTTTTTCCAGAGAGACATCAGGGATTGTAACGTTCTCTGTTTCACGGAAACATGGCTCTCTCAGGATATGCTGTCAGAGTCGATACAGCCAACGGGATTATTTGTGCGTCACGCCGACAGAAATAACATCTCTCCAGGAAGAAGAACGGCGTGTATGTAAACGGCGTGTTAAGTATTTAGTTCGCCACCAATTGTGCAAGTTCTCCCACTTAAAAAGATGAGAGAGGCCTGTAATTTTCATCATAGGTACACTTCAAATAAAACGTTTGACCTCTGTCATTGCCAAAAAAAGGGTATATAACAAAGTATTGAGATAAACTTTTGTTATTGACCAAATACTTATTTTCCACCATCATTTGCAGATAAATTCATTAAAAATCCTACAATGTGATTTTCTGGATTTCTTTTCTCATATTGTCTGCCATAGTTGAAGTGTACCTATGATGGAAATTACAGGCCTCTCTCATCTTTTTAAGTGGGATAACTTGCACAATTGGTGGCTGACTAAATACTTTTTTGCCCCACTGTATATCCTGAGGCTTCATTTATTGTAGCTAGGAATTTTAACAAAGCAAATTTGAGAAGAAGGCTGCCTAAATTCTATCAGCCTATTGATTGTAGCACTTGCACTGGATCACTGCTACTCTAACTTCCGTGATGCCTAAAAGGTCCTCCCCCGCCCTCCTTTTGGCAAATCTGACCTCGACTCCATTTTGCTCCTCCCTTCCTATAGGCAGAAACTCAAACAGGATGTACCAGTGACAAGGACTATTCAACGCTGGTGTGACCAATTGGAATCCACGCTTTAAGATTGTTTTGTTTCCGCAGACTGGGACATGTTCCGGGTAGCCTCAGAGAATAATATTGATTTATATGCTGATTCAGTGAGTGAGTTCATAAGAAAGTGCATAGGAGATGTTGTACCCACTGTGACTACTAAAACCTACCCTAACAAGAAACCATGGATAGATGGCGGCATTCGCCTAAAACCATAAGCACGAACCACTGCATTTAACCATGGAAAGGTGACTGGGAATATGACTGAATACAAACAGCGTAGTTATTCCTTCCGCAAGGCAATCAAACAAGCAAAATGTAAGTATAGAGACAAAGTGGAGTCGCAATTCAAAGGCTCAGTCACGAGACATATGTGGCAGGGTCTACAGACAAACACAAACTACGAAAAGATAACCAGACAAACTAAACACCTTCTTTGCCAACATTGAGGATAATACAGTGCCACCGACCCGGCCCGCTCCCAAGGACTGTGGTCTCTCCATCTCTGTGGCCGACGTGAGTAAGACATTTAAGCGTGCTAACCCTCGCAAGGCGGCCGGCCCAGACGGCATCCCCATCCCCAGTCCTCAGAACATGCGCAAAACAGCTGGCTGGTGTGTTTACGGACATATTCAATCTCTCCATATCCCAATCTGCTGTCCCCACATGCTTCAAGATGGCCACCCTTGTTCCTGTACCGAAGAAGGCAAAGGTAACTGAACTGAATGTCTATCGCCCTGTAGCACTCAAGGATCATATCACCTCCACCTTACCTGTCACCCTAGACCCACTACAACTTGCATACTGCCCCAATAGGTCCACAGACGATGCAATCGCCATCACACTGCACACTGCTCTATCCCATCTGGATAAAAGGAATACCTAAGTAAGAATGCTGCTCATTGACTACAGCTCAGCATTCAACACCATAGTACCCTCCAAGCTCATCATCAAGCTTGAGGCCCTGGGTCTCGACCCCGCCCAGTGCAACTGGGTCCTGGACTACCTGACGGGCCGCCCCCAGGTGGTGAAGGTAGGAAACAACATCTGCACTTCGCTGATCCTCAACACTAGGGTCCCACAAGGGTGCGTTCTCAGCCCCCTCCTGTACTCCCTGTTCACCCATGACTGCGTGGTCATGCACACCTCCAACTCAATCATCAAGTTTGATGGCAACACAACAGTAGCAGGCTTAATTACCAACAACGATGAGACAGCCTACAGGGAGGTGGTGAGGGCACTCAGAGTGTGGTGTCAGGAAAACAAGCTCTCACTCAACGTCAACAAAACAAAGGATATGATCCTGGACTTTAGGTAACAGCAGAGGGAGCACCCCCCTATCCATATCGACGGGACAGCAGTGGAGAAGGAGGAAAGTTTTAAGTTCCACGGCGTACACAAACTGAAATGGTCCACCCACACAGACGGTGTGGTGAAGAACCCTCACAAACTTTTACAGATGCACAATTGAGAGCATCCTGTCGGGTTGTATCACCACCTGGTACGGCAACTGCACTGCCCACAACCGCAGGGCTCTCCAGAGGGTGGTGCGGCCTGCACAATGCATCACCGTGGAAAAAGTACCTGTCCTCCAGGACACCTACAGCACCCGATATCACTGGAAGACCAAAAGATAATCAAGGACAACAACCACCCGAGCCATAGCCTGTTCACCCTGCTACCATCCAGAAGGCGAGGTCAGTACAGGTGCATCAAAGCTGGGACTGAGAGACTGTCTCAAGGCCATCAGACTGTTAAACAGCCATCACTAACACAGAGAGGCTGCTGTCTTTCATACAGACTTGAAATCATTGGCCATTTTAATAAATGGATCACTAGTCACTTTAATAATGCCACTTTAATAATGTTTACACATCTTTCATTACTCATCTCATATGTATATACTGTATTTTATACCATCTATTGCATCTTGCCTATGCCCCTCGGTCATTGCTCATCCATATATTTATATGTATATATTCTTATTCCATCCCTTTACTTGGATTGTGCGTATTATGTAGTTATTGTGGAATTGTTAGTTTACTTGTTAGATATTTCTGCACTGTCGGATCTAGAAGCACAAGCATTTCGCTACACTCCCAATAACATCTGCTAATCATGTGTATGTGACCAATATAATTTGATGATGATGATGATGATGATAAAGACTGTGACGCACACACACACTTTATTTTTTATTTCACCTTTATTTAACCAGGTAAGCTAGTTGAGAACAAGTTCTCATTTACAACTGCGACCTGGCCAAAATGAATCAAAGCAGTGCGACACAAACAACAACACAGAGTTACACATGGAATAAACAAACGTACAGTCAATAACACAATAGAAAAAAAAGAAAGCCTATATACAGTGTGTGCAAATGGTGTGAGGAGGTAAGGTAATAAATAGGCCATAGTAGCGAAGTAATTAGAATTTAGCAAATTAACACTGGAGTGATAGGAGAGCAGATGATGATGTGCAAGTAGAAACACTGATGTGCAAAAGAGCAGAGAAGTGAATAAATACAATATGGGGATGAGGTAGGTAGATTGGGTGGGCTATTTACAGATGGGCTATGTACAGCTGCAGTGATTGGTTAGCTGCCCAGACAGCTGATGTTTAAAGTTAGTGAGGGAGGGACGTACCTAGAACCTAAAAGGGTTCTTCGGCTGTCCCAATAGAACAACCCTTTAAATAATCTGTTTTGGTTCCAGGTAGAACACATTTGTGTTCCATGTAGAACCCTTTCCACATAGGGTTATTATGGGGACAACCAGTGGTGCCTTATTGCTACTATAAACTGGTCACCAACATAATTAGAATATTAAACAAGTAGTTTACCCGTGGTATATTTCAGCAATACGTCCCGGGGGGTGTGGTATATGGCCAATATACCATGGCTAAGGGTTATTCTTATGCGCGGCGCAACGCGGCCTGGATACAGCCCTTAGCAGTGGTATATTGGCCATATTCCACTAACCCCCGAGATGCCTTACTGCTTTCATAAACCGGTTGCCAACACAGTAAGGCAAGGAACTACACATCTAAATCATTTTTTTTGCTTTAATAAATACATAATTAACAAATACAATCCGCCAGAAAAGGTAGTCAGGTCTAGTTGTTGCTAGACTGGTTGCCTTGCAACAACCACAGGCAAGCTAGCAAGCTTACGTTAAAAGTATGCAAAAACAGAGCATTAGCGCCAATTATTTATGAATGCTGATCTGAATGTTGCCATTTATTGTGCAGGAATGAAGACATTCTCCCATGTTATCGCTCGTTGTTGGCGCCACGCTGCTGGAAATGGATGCCGTTCATTTAACTGGGGGACCTGCTGCTGTGTTGTCAGAGAACAGTGCTCCACCGCTTCCAGGTTTGGCCTCCAGTAACGTTGAAGAGAGGTTTCGAGTCTGTGTCCTCTGACGGACAGTATTTCTCATACCTCTATTTCTCTTTCTTCTGACAGTTTCTGGATCGCTGTGGTTCGAAGGCAGTGGTTTGGGTAAATCTGCGACGGACCAGCTATTTTACAGATGTTTGGCAGCATTTTTGCGAGGGTGTTCACTCCCATTGGCTCTTTTGTGGACCTGAAAATCATTCTAATGTTAGCTAATAGTTAGGCCTACATAGCTACCGATTATATTGTCAGGGTACATTAGAATGATTTAGCTAGATAACAGTGAGAGAGGGGGTCGTTGATGTGTCCTTCGGCATTCGGCATTCATGTCACTGATGTCTCATTGAAGTTATTCTCGTGAAGTTCATCTCCGTTTCTGTTGTTTTCCCAAACTCACAATGTATCCCCTTTTTCTGCACACCAGCCAGTGAAGCAGGTAAGTGCTTTTATACATCGGCATGTCAAACTATTGTTCATGTAGCCACTTTACCGAGGTGATAGGCGCACTGATGTGAAGGTGAAAAGGCTAAAGGTCATAGTCATGGTATACGGTCTCAAATACAAACGGCTGAATTATGTTTTAGCCAATCATTATCCAGTATCCTAACTACCCGGTTTATAATGTCTCATATTCCACGGCTTTCAGCAAATCAGCATCCAGGGCTCAAACGACCCGGTTTATAATATACTGTAAATAGCAGTGTGTGTTGGAGAGAGCTGACACTGTTACTGCAGTAAGGTATTCAGTATCATAGACTCTCTCCCCTCCTCCACACTCCTCTCCTCTCCTCTTCTCTCAGCTCCTCTCATATTGAATCTGGAATCTGTCAGTCAAAAACAGGTCTTTGTTCTTCAACACACCAATTACCTCAGCTCTCTCTTTCTCTCTGTTCCCCTTCTCCATATCTCTCCTCTCTTTTCCGTGGTATGCTCCCTCTTCTCCCCCTCCCTCCCTCTCTCTCCCTCCCCCTCTATACCTCCCTCCCTCTCTCTGTCCTGGGTTATTAGGGAGATATGTGGTAATTAGTGGAGGGCTCCCTCTTAAGGAGCCGGCTGGTTCCTATGGAGACACTCTTATCAGGAGCTGGAGTGACCAGAAGAGGAGAGGAGTAGAGGAGAGAAGGAGAGGAATGAGAAGGGAAAAAAGAGAGGAGGAGAGGAAGAGAGGAGGGTTGAGGACGAAAGAAGAGTGAGAGAGCGGTAGGAGGAGAGGAGTAGAGGAGAAAAGGAGAGGAATGAGAAGGGAAAAAAGAGAGGACGAGAGGAAGAGAGGAGGATTGAGGACGAAAGAAGAGAGAGAGCGAAGGAAGGACAGGAGAGAGATAAGTGGAAAGGAAAGGAGAGGACGAGAGGCGGAGAGGAAAGAGTGATTGCAGCAAAGGATGAGAAGAGATCCAGCTGTGCTTGAGGACACAAAGGAGTGGAACCTAAGCAGTCGTGAAATATCCAACCAGTGGGTCTGTGGGTCTGAGATAGTGTTGTTACTCACAGTAATAGTGGTACTGCACCATGAGAGAGAGGAACATTCTGGCTTAAATGCCAAGACAGAGGAATAGCGTTTATATAAAGCTTAGAGGTGTGTGTGTGTGTGTGTCTTCAAGCAGGCTGGAAGGTGCATGAGGGTGATAACCGGTGATGAGTCACCATGTGTGATGACCTTTCAAAACGGTACGCAAACCGTGACTGAGAACCAGGCAACACACACAAACACATGGGTGCAAACTGTGACTGAGACCTAGGTGTATCTGAAGCTTTTCTCATTTAATTCAAAGCCTTACCTCAGGGATCACCTGTCTGTGTCTAGTGTGTGTGTGTGTGTGTGTGTGTGTGTGTGTGTGTGTGTGTGTGTGTGTGTGTGTGTGTGTGTGTGTGTGTGTGTGTGTGTGTGTGTGTGTGTGTGTGTGTGTGTTTGTAAGCCAAACACAGAATAAATTATCCTGATAAAATCAACCACATACAGTGGGGCAAAAAAGTATTTAGTCAGCCACCAATTGTGCAAGTTCTCCCACTTAAAAAGATGAGAGAGGCCTGTAATTTTCATCATAGGTACAGTACACTTCAACTATGTCAGACAAAATGAGAAAAAAAATCCTGAAAATGGGGGTGGAAACATGGGGGTGGAAACATCATGCTTTGGGGCTGTTTTTCTGCAAAGGGACCAGGACGACTGATAAAGGAAAGAATGAATGGGGCCATGTATCGTGAGATTTTGAGTGAAAACCTCCTTCCATCAGCAAGGGCATTGAATCTGAAACGTGGATGGGTCTTTCAGCATGACAATGATCCCAAATACACCACCCGGGCAACGAAGGAGTGGCTTCATAAGAAACATTTCAAGGTCCTGGAGTGACCTAGCCAGTCTCCAGATCTCAACCCCATAGAAAATCTTTGGAGGGAGTTGAAAGACCGTGTTGCCCAGCAACAGCCCCAAAACATCACTGCTCTAGAGGAGATCTGCATGGAGGAATGGGCCAGAATACCAGTAACAGTGTGTGAAAAACTTGTGAAGACTCACAGAAAACGTTTGACCTCTGTCATTGCCAACAAAGGATATATAACAAAGTATTGAGATAAACTTTTGTTATTGACGAAATACTTATTTTCCACTATTTGCAAATGAATTCATTAAAAATCCTACAATGTGATTTTCTGGATTTTTTTTTCTCATTTTGTCTGTCATAGTTGAAGTGTACTTATGATGAAAATTACAGGCCTCTCTCATCTTTTTAAGTAGGAGAACTTGCACAATTGGTGGCTAACTAAATACTTTTTTTGCCCCACTGTACTGTGAGGATGCTCCCTGGGTGTTCCCTAGGAGAGGAGCTATTCAATAACACTGGACACACAGACAGGATTCCCCCAGCAGTTTAAACGATCAGCCAATGGTCAAGCACTGTGGAAGACAGCTTACGTCTCTCTGGCTCTGCTACACATTACTGCAGGACTAAACAGAGGTTACAGGCATCGACAGAGCACTGAGATGTCATCATACAGTAAGACCACATGCACACGCACAGCTAAAAGGTGTTTTTCTATGATGTCTCTGGCCCTTCTCTCCCAGCATGATGTTGTGCGAAACACAGGCGACATTCTGTAGTGCCGTGTGGTTGTAGTGTCACCAATCGAGTGGAAATAATGCTCAGCTGTTGTCCGTTTGGACACACACACACACGTACGCACGCACGCACGCACGCACGCACGCACGCACGCACGCACGCACGCACGCACGCACACACACACACACACACACACACACACACACACACACACACACACACACACACACGTCTCATGGCGTGGGGCAAAGGGATACTGCTCTTTTAAAGGTCTGTCATGTGTAAAGCACTTCCCACTCCTGCCCCCAGGGGGAGACATGTAAGAAACTGTGCAACTGCAGAACTTCTCTGGGTAGAAAATGACCCTTAATAGGCACACGGGGCTTAGATCAGTGTGTCTAGAGGCAATGTCATCCTACTCCTGTAGAACTATCTCTGTATGAGTTTACTCTGTGTCTTGTTGTGTAATGGTGTAGCTTAAAGCACATATTCGGTGTATTTAATGCGGAGTAATGGTGTCGCTAAGCTGGGAGGGACTGCAGGGGAGAGGATCTAGACCTGGCTTATCCGTGCATGGCAAAGATCCCTGCTGTGGATCGATGGCAGCAGATATCCATTGATTAGGCCGGAGGGCGGAGGTGGAGGACATGGAGGGCTGGGAGGACCTGGGCAGAATGCAGAGGGATAGTCAGGGTCCAGCCACCAGCCTGCTACTCAGTAGGGGTCAAAAGGAGAGACATGTTATCAGATCCTGCTACAATTGATTATGTGTGCGAGTCTGTCATTCCCACCTACAAAACACTCTCATTATTCCATCTAAGCGAACAGTGTTGGGACGTATGTGTGTGTGTGTGTGTCCCTTTTTAGAGAGAGGTATCTCTTTACATACGAAGCAAACATCACAGGTTTGTGTGCGTGTGTTTGTCTAGCGTCTAGATGCCCTGCAAGCAGTGAAACACGATAACAATCACTAATTAACACAATGTGTAATCTAACAAGGAAAGCCCAGACAAATGGATGTGAAACTGTGTGTGGATGGCAGATTATCTATATCTATTCACTCTCTGTGTCCACACTCTTCAACCCACACAGTAACCCTTGTGTTGGCCAGACAGCAGACAGGCACTCAGACCTAGAGAAAGCCTGATACCCCCGTATCTCTCTCCATCCTCCTCTCCTTCCTCTCTCATCTTCCCCCAGGACTGATGAGTTGGTGCTTTTCAGTCTATTTCTTCTCTGTGAAGTACGGCGATCCCGGGCTGAGAGACGACAGTAAAGACACAGTTGTGTTGTTGAAAAACAGACAAGCCGGTTAAAAGGATATGATGTCCGTGACCCGACATATAGACAGACAGACAGACAGACAGACAGACAGACAGACAGACAGACAGACAGACGTTTCCCTCCACTACATCTCATTTTTCACAGTTCTCTTCTGACCGTTGACTTGATGGAAACTTTGGAAAGGAAGTGTTGACTTCCTGCCATTAGTCCGATGTTGCTCCTCCCTCTCCCCGGACTGAGGTGCTTCTTTGAAGCTTCACCACCGGGGAGCCCATGCAATGTTAATCACAGCACACACACACGTACAAATGAGCTCGTTGTAATCTAACAGGGTTATGAATCAGGTTTGGATTGATTATCCATGCTCTTCGATGGGCCTCCAGTTCTTTGCTCAAGTCCATTTGACGTCATGCAAAAGTGTCTTTTCGCCATTATCTCACATTACATCTGTGGTGTTCACAATTCTGCGGTGTTAGCCTCTCCCTGGTCTGGTCAGCCGATACTAACCCAATCATAACCACAGCAAGGGTTATGTACAGACTAATTCCCTCCCTTACCACTGCGGAACCATACCGTATCCGTATTCCTTTACCATTACATCTAATATAGACGGCCTACAGATCATTCTCTGTTTAACTCGACGTTGGCTCCACTTAAAGCCTGCTCCAGTTTCCTTAGCGGGGAATGAGCCGTTACAGTGGCCGATGGTAATTATGGCTGCACTCTGATGGATAGAACACTTCTATGGCTTTATAATGCGTTTTGGAATGGGATCATAACCGTTTGAAAGCCATTGTAATGCCATTTCTAAGAGCACGCACGGTAGAGCACCTCCGAGTGCGATTGTGTACACGTATGTGTGTGTGTGTGTGTGTGACAATCTGAATTTATGCCGCGTTTGCTATGGCGTTGGCATCTAGAATTGTTTTGTGAATGGTTATGTAAACTACTGTTTGTGTTGTGTCACACGGTGTGTGTGTGTGTGTGTCTTTTCAATGTAATGACTCATACACACTCAATCGTAAACAGGAAGTGTGCTTAATACCTCAGTGGAAAGTACATTATGTGGACACCCTTCTAGCCTGTAACCAATACAGTGTGTGTGACTGGTAAGATTGACCAGGGATCAGGGGGTTTCTGGTCGACTTACTTATATCTAAGTAAGTCACAGCCTATATGGGCAATTAATAGACTATAATGATTTAAAACAACGAAATGTTGCCAGTCTAGTGTGTTGTACTCACAGTGTGTTGTACTCACAGTGTGTTGTACTTCACAATTTATTTATTTGTAGGCTATAACCTAAATAATTAGGCTACCTGTCTGGCTCCTGACCTATTTAGTGTTTATATGCTGTTTAATATGGCATGCAACCTATTTGAAATGTTGAGTGCTTCTTACAGTCACCTTGTCACCTTGTTTATCAAAGTGCTTTTTTATTTCAATACTTCAAAACCAAATGGTCCAGGCAATCACAAACATAAATGGGTGTTGGTTCAATTGTGATTTTAATGAATGGAGCGAATTTGGAGCTGTAGTCCCCCCCGTGAGCAAGGAGCAGTTTTTAACAACGCGTTTGGAAAGGACGTAGAGCACCGTGAGCGACAAATGGAACTCTGCTCACATACTCTGGCCTGGAGATGACATGGAAACTTGTCACTAGGGGCAACAGTGAGCTCTGTAACCTTCAAGTAGGTTTCGGGTTTTGCTAAGGTGTTGTGGATGGGTGCAAGCATCTGCCTCTGATTCCAATGGTTGTAAGTTTCAAAAGCAGGACTAGAAAGTTGTTTTTGTTTTAAGCCTATCCCAAACCTTAATCATTCGGAGCTAATACCTAGCTTAAATCATTTGTAGTTAATGCCTAAACTTAATCTTAAACACCTTGACATGTGACGTTTGGAACAACTTCGAAGTTTGCATTTGAGAAACATGGATGAACGTCTAATTCTGACATGAGACTGTGAGAGCTGGAAGGTTGAGAGAAGCAGGCAGAGAGCGAGAAGAGAAAGGAGGGGGGTACAAGGATTGAGAGATTGAGAGGGAGGAGTGGTGAAGGGGATAGAGTGAGGGGATGAGCGTCTGCTGTCGGCCTCTGAAGGCAGGCTGGGATGATTGTTTTACACACGCACCCACCCACCCGCCCATGCGCGCACAAACCTCTCTGTGGAGAACAGAGAACCCTGCCTATACATGTGTTTGACAGACAGACATACAGAGAGAGAGATTGAAGAAACAAGAGCTGCAAAAATGTGTGGGAGGGGGAGGAAGAGGGAGGTGAGAGGGAGGAAGAGGGGGAGGGATTGAGATGGAGAGGCAAATAAGTGAAGAGAGAGAGAGAAAGAGCGGAGGAGACGTGCATTGGGAGGGAGGGAGAGAGCTACAATGAATGAGTGAAGCAGACAATTTAAGAAAGACAAGCGTCATCGATGACACTGCTGATCGTATGGAGAGGAGGTGAACAATGTGTTCTCAAGGGAGGGTTAGAGGGAGGAAGAGAGAGCAGAGAAAGAGGGAGGGGGGAAAGGAAGGGTAAGGAAGTGAAAGGAAGGAGAAGGGATAAATGGAGGAGTGAAATGGAAGAGGAAGAATGGATGAAAAGCAAGGGCAGAGAGGCAGAGAGAGGCAGAGAGAGAGGCAGAGAGAGAGAGCAGAGAGAGAGAGAGAGAGAGAGAGAGAGAGAGAGAGAGAGAGATTAGGGAGGATCAGAGCCACTGCAAAAAGAGGGAGACAAATGCAAAGAGAGGATGAGAGTGGGGGAGGGAGGGATGGAGAGAGAGAATTAAGATAATTACTTGACACATGGAAAGAATTAACACAAAAAACTGTGCAAACTAGTATGCTGTTTGGCCCTAAACAGAGAGTACACAGTGGCTGAATACCTGACCACTGTGACTGACCCAAAATGAAGGGAATCTTTGACTATGTACAAACTCAGTGAGCATAGCCTTGCTATTGAGAAAGGCCGCCGAAGGCAGACCTGGCTCTCAAGAGAAGACAGGCAATGTCCACACTGCCCCCAAAATGTGGTAGAAACTGAGCTGCACTTCCTAACCTCCTGCCCAATATATGACCATATTAGAGACACACACACTACCAGTCAAAAGGTTGGACACACCTAGTCAGTCAAGGGGTTTTCTTCATTTGTACTATTTTCTACATTGTAGAATAATAGTGAATACATCAAAACTATGAAATAACACATATGGAATCATGTAGTAACCAAAGAAGTATGAAACAAATGTAAATATATTTTAGATTTTAGATTCCCTTTGCCTTGATGAGCAAACTTTGCAAACGCTTGGCATTCTCTCAACCAGCTTCACCTGGAATGCTTTTCCAACAGTCCTGAAGGAGTTCCGACATGTGCTGAGAACTTGTTGGATTGTGGGCCGGTGATTGTGGAGGCCAGGTCATCTGATGCAGCACTCCATCACTCTCCTTCTTGGTCAAATAGCCCTTACTCAGCCTGGAGGTGTGTTGGGTCATTGTCCTGAAAAACAAATGATAGTCCCACTAAGCGCAAAGCAGATGGCATATTGCTTCAGAATGCTGTGGTAGCCATGCTGGTTAAATGTGCCTTGAATTCACCCCCACATCATCACACCTCCTCCTCCATGCTTCACGGTGGGAACCACACATGCAGAGATGATCCGTTCACCTACTCTGCATCCCATAAAGACACAGCGGTTGGAACCAAAAATCTCAAATTTGGACACATCAGACCAGAGGACAGATTTCCACTGATCTAATGTCCATTGCTTGTGTTTCTTGGCCCAAGCAAGTCTCTTTTTATTATTGGTGTCCTTTAGTAGTGGTTTCTTTGCAGCATTTCAACCATGAAGGCCTGATTCATGCAGTCTCCTCTGAACAGTGGATGTTGAGATGTGTCTGTTACTTGAACTCTGTGAAGCATTTATTTAGGCTGCAATTTCTGAGGCTGGTAACTCTAATGAACGTATCCTCTGCTGCAGAACGAACTCTGGGTCTTCCTTTCTTGTGGCGGTCCTCATGAGAGTCAGTTTTGTCATAGTGCTTGATGGTTTTTGCGACTGCACTTGAAGAAAGTTCTTGACATTTTTCCGGATTGACTGAACTTCATGTCTACAAGTAATGATGGACTGTCATTTCCCTTTGCTTATTTGAGCTGTTCTTGATATAATATGAACTTGGTCTTTTACCAAACAGGCCTATATTCTGTATACCACCCCTACCTTGTCAGAGCACAATTGATTGGCTCAAACGCATTAAGAAGGAAATAAATTCCACATATTAACTTTTAAAAAGGCACAGCTGTTAATTTAAATGCATTCCAGGTGACTACCTCATGAAGCTGGTTGAGAGAATGCCAAGAGTGTGCAAAGCTGACATCAAGGCAATGGGTGGCTACTTTGAAGACTCTCAACTATATGTATTTTGTTTCACACATTTTTGGTTTCTACATGATTCCATATGTGCTATTTCATAGTTTAGATGTCTTCACTATTATTCAAGAATGAGTGAAAATAAAGAAAAACCTTTGAATGAGTAGGTGTGTCCAAACTTCTGACTGGTACTTTATTTCCCTCAGATTACACAGACCCACAAAGAATTTCAAAACAAATCTCATTTTGATAAACTCCCATGTTGGGAGTGTAATGTTTACGGTTGTTTATTATCTCTTTCCCTTTCTTTCGCAATGTAAACACGTTTCCCATGCCAATAAAGCCCTTAAATTGAACTGAAATTGAATTGAGTAGATCAGAGCCACTGTAGAAAGAGGGAGACAAATTTAAAGAGAGGAAGAGAGTGGGGGAGAGAGGGGTGGAGAGAGAGAGAGAGAGAGACTGGGTGTATGTCTGCGAAAGCCTTATTGGCTAGACTGCTGATGAGTCAGAAGGGGTATGGGCTGGGAACAGTTTACCAGATCATTAGCAATTAGTGCCTGAGTCCCAGAGCACCAGTTCCTCATCACAGACCTCTATAGCCCCAGACAGAGCAGCCAATCCTCGGCCGCCCCAGGCCCAGTTCCCCCTTACCCCCCAGCCATTTGCCTGTCATTCTAATCATTATCCATGGTTATTCCGCTACACTTCATCAGGTATCCAACTGTGTGCATTAAGTACATTAAGTCCAAATGCGCATTGTTCGGCTTAGCTATTACTTTTACTCAGTCAACAGTGTGATGGCAGGCTGTTGCTATCTGCATTAACATTTTCTCTCTCTCTCTCTCTCTCTGTCTCTCTCTCTCTCTCTCTCTCTCTCTCTCTCTCTCCTTTCTCTCTCTCTCTCTCTCTCTCTCTCTCTCTCTCTCTCTCTCTCTCTCTCTCTCTCTCTCTCTCTCTCTCTCTCTCACACTACACCCAACACACACACACACACACACACACACACCCCCCACACACACACACACACACACACACACACACACACACACACACACACACACACGCACGCACGCACACACACACACACACACACACACTGACATAACACATTACCACCCTGGGAGCTGTGTGTCATAGAATGAGACGTCATGTGAACCCTGCAGGGTAAGAGGGTGTGTTTGTGTGTGTGTGAGAGAGAGAGAAACAGTCACAGGAAGTAGGATGTGTCAGCACAGCGGGGAGTCTATAAACCTTCAAAACAGAACCGCTAATGAGTCCCAAAACTCTCCAGCCTTTTGTTTTACTGAGAATGATCTGATAGTACAACACCTCAGAATTGAACTAGCAACGGAAAGTTTCAATCACAGGTTGGGGTGAAGTTGCCCCTAGATGCTGGTCGCAAAAAAACATCCTTACCTGTCGGCATAGTTGGACCAGAAAGCAATATCTAGTAGAAAACAACGCTACGGCTACGAAATACTTTAACTTTGGCATCACGTCCCATCTACCGTGGATGTTGACTGCATTCACGGCCAGCCTCAATGGCATTTACTGTCGTGCCCTCATTGAAAGCAATGACATCCATTTTGCCGTCTAGCAATTTTGCCGTACCATCGAAGCACAGCATTAGGCTTACTACGTCATACAATCCTGGAAACTCTGAAATTAATACAGTTGTTATATCGTAGGATCTGTTGTTGCCTACGCATGCACTTGAATGAGATGAGTTCATAGAGAATAAGAGCACATCCTTCCAGCTGCCCACTGCACTGAGGCTAGGAAGCACTGTCACCACCGATAAATCCACAATAATGGAGAATTTCAACAAGCATTTTTCTACGGCTGGCCATGCTTTCCACCTGGCCGAGTATAGCCCACAAAGATCTCTGGGGGGGGGCAACCCAGACAGGAAGATCACATCAGTGACTCAACCCACTCAAGTGACACACCCCTCCTAGGGACGGTATGAAAGAGCCCCAGTAAGCCAGTGACTCAGCCCCTGTAATAGGGTTAGAGGCAGAGAATCCCAGTGGAAAGAGGGCAACCGGCCAGGCGGAGACAGCATGGGAGGTTCGTTGCTCCAGGGTCTTTCCGTTCACCTTCCCACTCCTGGGCCAGACTACACTCAATCATATGACCCACTGAAGAGATGAGTCTTCAGTAAAGACTTAAATGTTGAGACCGAGTTTGCGTCTCTTACATGGGTAGGCAGACCATTCCATAAAAATGGAGCTCTATAGGAGAAAGGCCTGCCTCCAGCTGTTTGCTTAGAAATTTGAGGGACAATTAGGAGACCTGCGTCTTGTGACCGTAGCGTACGTGTAGGTATGTACGGCAGGACCAAATCAGAGAGATAGGTAGGAGCAAGCCCATGTAATGCTTTGTAGGTTAGCAGTAAAACCTTGAAATCAGCCCTTGCCTTGACAGGAAGCCAGTGTAGGGAGGCTAGCACTGGAGTAATATGATCAAATTTTCTGGTTCTAGTCAGGATTCTAGCAACCGTATTTAGCACTAACTGAAGTTTATTTAGTGCTTTATCCGGGTAGCCGGAAAGTAGAGCATTGCAGTAGTCTAACCTAGAAGTGACAAAAGCATGGATTAATTTTTCTGCATCATTTTTGGACAGAAAGTTTCTGATTTTTGCAATGTTATGTAGATAGAAAAAAAGCTGTCCTTGAAATGGTCTTGATATGTTCTTCGAAAGAGAGATCAGGGTCCAGAGTAACGCCGAGGTCCTTCACAGTTTTATTTGAGACGACTGTACAACCATTAAGATTAATTGTCAGATTCAACAGAAGATCTCTTTGTTTCTTTGGACCTAGAACAAGCATCTCTGTTCTGTCCGAGTTTAAAAGTAGAACGTTTGCAGCCATCCACTTCCTTATGTCTGAAACACATGCTTCTAGCGAGGGCGATTTTGGGGCTTCACCATGTTTCATTGAAATGTACAGCTGTGTATCATCCGCATAGCAGTGAAAGTTAACATTATGTTTTCGAATGACATAGTGGTCCTAAAACGGAACCTTGAGGAACACCGAAATTTACAGTTGATTTGTCAGAGGACAAACCATTCACAGAGACAAACTGATATCTTTCTGACAGATAAGATCTAAACCAGGCCAGAACTTGTCCGTGTAGACCAATTTGCGTTTGCAATCTCTCCAAAAGAATGTGGTGATCGATGGTATCAAAAGCAGCACTAAGGTCTAGGAGCATGAGGACAGATGCAGAGCCTCGGTCTGATGCCATTAAAAGGTCATTTACCATCTTCACAAGTGCAGTCTCAGTGCTATGATGGGGTCTAAAACCAGACTGAAGCATTTCGTATACATTGTTTGTCTTCAGGAAGGCAGTGAGTTGCTGCGCAACAGCCTTTTCTAAAAATTTTGAGAGGAATGGAAGATTCGATATAGGCAGATAGTTTTTTATATTTTCTGGGTCAAGGTTTGGCTTTTTCAAGAGAGGCTTTATTACTGCTACTTTTAGTGAGTTTGGTACACATCCGGTGGATAGAGAGCCATTTATTATGTTCAACATAGGAGGGCCAAGCATAGGAAGCAGCTCTTTCAGTAGTTTAGTTGGAATAGGGTCCAGTATGCAGCTTGAAGGTTTAGAGGCCATGATTATTTTCATCATTGTGTCAAGAGATATAGTACTAAAACACTTGAGCATCTCTCTTGATCCTAGGTCCTGGCAGAGTTGTGCAGACTCAGGACAACTGAGCTTTGAAGGAATACGCAGATTTAAAGAGGAGTCCGTAATTTGCTTTCTAATAATCATGATCTTTTCCTCAAAGAAGTTCATGAATTTATCACTGCTGAAGTGAAAGCCATCTTCTCCGCTATGCAATCTGGTTTCAGAGCTGGTCATGGGTGCACCTCAGCCATGCTCAAGGTCCTAAACGATATCATAGCCACCATCGATAAGAGACAATACTGTGCAGCTGTGTTCATCGACCTGGCCAAGGCTTTCGACTCTGTCAATCACCATATTCTTATCGGCAGACTCAACAGCCTTGGTTTCTCAAATGACTGCCTCTCCTCGTTCACCAACTACTTCTCTGATAGAGTTCAGTGTGTCAAATCGGATAGTCTGTTGTCTGGACCTCTGGCAGTCTCTATGGGGATGCCACAGGGTTCAATTCTCGAGCCGACTCTTTTCTCTGTATACATCAATGATGTTGCTCTTGCTGCTGGGAATTCTCTGATCCACCTCTACGTAAATGACACCATTCTGTATACTTCTGGCCCTTCTTTGGACACTGTGTAAACTAACCTCCAGACGAGCTTCAATGCCATACAACTCTCCTTCCGTTGCCTCCAACTGCTCTTAAATGCAAGTTACACTAAATGCATGCTCTTCAACCGATCGCTGCCCGCACCTGCCCGCCCGTCCAGCATCACTACTCTGGACGGTTCTGACTTAGAATATGTGGACAACTATAAACACCTAGGTGTTTTGTTAGACTGTAAACTCTCCTTCCAGACTCACATTAAGCATCTCCAATCCAAAACGAAATCTAGAATCGGTTTCCTATTTCGCAACAAAGCATCCTTCACTCATGCTGCCAATCATACCCTCGTAAAACTGACTATCCTGCCGATCCTTGACTTCGGCGGTGTCATTTACAAAATAGCCTCCAACACTCTACTCAACAAATTGGATGCAGTCTATCACAGTGCCATCTGTTTTGTCACCAAAGCCCTATATGCTACCCACCACTGCTACCTGTGTGCTCTCATTGGTTGGCCCTCGCTTAATATTCGTCGCCAAACTCACTGGCTCCAGGTCATCTATAAGTCTTTGCTAGGTAAAGCCCCGCTTTATCTCAGCTCACTGGTCACCAAAGCAGCACCCACCTGTAGCACGCGCACCAGCAGGTATTTTTCATTGGTCGTCCCCAAAGCCAGTTCCCCCTTTGGCCGCCTTTCCTTCCAGTTCTCAATGACTGGAACGAATTGCAAAAATCACTGAAGTTGGAGACTCATATCTTCCTCACTAACTTTAAGCACCAGCAGTCAGAGCAGCTCACAGATCACTGCACCTGTACATCGCCCATCTGTAAATAGCCCATCTGTACATAGCCCATCCAATTACCTCATTTTCTTTCGCCACTAAGGCCTATTTATTGCCTTACTTCCCTTATCTTACCTTGTTTATACACACTGTACATTGACTTTCTTCTATTGTGTTATTGACTGTACGTTTGTTTATTCCATGTGTAACTCTGTGTTGTTGTTTGTGTCGCACTTCTTTGCTTTATCTTGGCCAGGTCGCAGTTGTAAATGAGAACTTGTTCTCAACTTGCCAACCTGGTTAAATAAAGGTTAAATAAAAATAATTTTACAAAGGTGATGTTGCTAAGAGCTGGTGGTCATGACAGAGATGCTCACAGTGAAGAGCCCCGAGCTGTTGTTTGGGTGTATAGCACTGCAGGTGTGGAATCTTAATGTATACCAAGTGACTGCACACACACACGCACGCACGCACGCACGCACGCACGCACGCACGCACGCACGCACGCACACACACACACACACACACACACACACACACACACACACACACACACACACACACACACACACACACACACACACACACACACACACACACACACACACACACACACACACACACACACCTCTCCCCCACACCTGCTGTTATGCAAAACATCATTTTAGGCAATGCGACTGGGACAGTTTAGAGTGTGTGTCTGCAGTGTACTGATGGCGCTCTCCTGAGGTAGCATGCACAAATACAAATCTGATTAAAGTAATATGTCAGTGCTCCTAGTTCTGTCTTAATGCAGTATAGGGGCTGTGTTTTGTGTGAGTGTGTGTGTATGTGTTCGACAGGGGGGAAACTACACTGGGTAGAGCCACCAATTAGTCACTGCTGGCTGCTCGCTAATTACTGTGACTCGCTGCACCAGCCACACACACACACACACACTAATACCCATGCTACTGCAGGTGAAAAATGACAGTGCAGATGTGAAACGGGAGAATCCTGCCTGCTGCTCTATCAGTCCTGGGTCTGGGTTTGTGTCTGTGTCTGTGTCTGTGTCTGTGTCTGTGTCTGTGTCTGTGTCTGTGTCTGTGTCTGGTTCTGGGTGCTGTATGGTGTTCTGTTTTTTATTGGAGTGAGTTCCCATGGGGGGGAGCTAGAGGAAGTGTTCCTGTCAGCAAGTCCTCACAGGGAGAGGGAGCGGGTGAGGAGGAGTGTTGGGAAGGAGGAGGGAGAAGGGGAGAGGAGACAGGGAGAGTGAGAGGAAAACAAAACTGGGTCGTTCCATGAAAACAGTGCCTTTTGCGCCCCTTTGAGATATTGTTAAACACTATTGCATTTTTAAAGCCTGTTGTACTGTATTAAATGAAGTACACTTAAGCAATAAGGTGTGTGGCTAATGGCTGTTCTCAAGCACGACACAACGTGGAGTGCTAGGATACAGCCCTTAGCCGTGGTATATTGGCCACATACCATACCCCCCCGAGGTGGCTTATTGCTATTATAAACTGGTTACCAACTTAAGTAGAGCAGTTAAATTAAATGTTTTGTTAAACCCATGGTACACAGTCTGATATACCACGACTTTCAGCCAACCAGCATTCAGGGCTTTAACCACCCAGTTTATGATTTAATGTAGACCCTATGGAGAATTCAATAGATCCGATTTATTTGATGAATAAAGGCTTGCTAAAGTGCCAAAATTCAACATTTTATTTTTCTTTGACAACCCTGTGTCACTTCTAGGAAGATTATAACCCACCAAATCTCAACCCTCATTGTAAAACTCTCGTTATTTTGTTGCTTTGACAAAGTCATTTCTGAAGATGATTATTTATTTACTTTTACATCTGTCCCTCATTTTAAGGTCAACCCTGTTACGTGAGCTGAACTCTTGTTTAAATATGGTGAAACTATTCCTTTTTCTAAATATTTTCAATGACGGCCTAGAAACAGTTATTACAGTGAATTGGAGTATAAATTGGAGTATAAATTACCTACTCACTTATCCAAACCTTACCTAGAATGTCAGAAAGTGTAAGGGTCATCATATGAAGAAGATGTGGACCAAGGTGCAGCGTGGTAAGTGTTCATATTATTTATTGAACTGAACACTAAATACAAAAATAACAAGAGAATAAATGAAACCGAAACAGTCCCGTAAGGTGCAAACACTGATACGGAAAACAACTACCCACAAAAACCCAGTGGGGAAAAGCTACCTAAGTATGGCTCTCAATCAGAGACAACGATCGACATCTGTCTCTGATTGAGAACCATACCCGGCCAAAACAAAGAAATACAAACACATAGAAAAAGAACATAGAATGCCCACCCAAATCACACCCTGACCAACCCAAAAATAGAGACATCAAAAGCTCTCAACGGTCACGGCGTGACAGAAAGAGGTAGTTTCACTAAAGGTAATAAAAATGGGGTGGGTCAAGTTGAGCAGCCGCAGCACCACCTTGCGTACTTCAAGCCTTCATCATAACAAACAGAGTAGCAGGAAGAGACCCAGACTCTTGTGGAGTCATGGCTGCCAGCGAAGGACGATACAGAGGCTGCTAATGAGACATCACAACAAGAGCCACGAAGAGGTGAGAGGGTCCGCAGGTTAACTGGAAAGAGCAGAGAACTGCACAACAAAAAATGGAGACAGCTCGAACATCGTTTCAGGGTCAGCTATGAGAAGTGGAAGGCTCTGGTAAGGAGGCAAAACTGTTACTGACAGGCTGTTGCTTTGAAGACCTACTACCAGACCTCTTAACAAGTTTTTAGCCACCTCTACAGATCTAAACCTTGCCTATGTAAATTTGCGTCAAATCGACAGTCCCGACAACGATATACGCCGCAGAGTTGATACTTGTGAAGCAGTCACAAGGTGGACATTATCAAGATGCTTGAATCCGACTTCAACGAGAGAGCTGCAGAAGAGGACCTCATATCTCCGGTTCCTGACAAAAGTGAAAGCTGGCATCAGACGCAAGGACAATGGACATTACGAGATGCCGCTGCCGTTTAAGGAAAAAATACCCAACCCGCTGAACAGTAAGACATGTGCAGTTCACAGACTCAAGTGCCTGGAAAGGAGGCTAAGGAGAGACAAGCAGCACTACAAGGACCACACAGCATTCATGGAAGAGACCATAGCTTGTGGAGATACTGAGAAGATCTCAGAGGAGGAAATTTACAAGCATCCAGCATGGTACATCCCGCAACCATGGGGTTTATCACCCACAAAAGCCTGGGAAGATACGAGTCGTCCTTGACTGCTCAGCAAAGTTTCGAGAGACGTCCATAAATCTCCTTACAGGTCCAGAGTTGACAAACACATTGCTGGGTTTCTTTTGCCGTTTTCGTAAGGGTCCAGTCGCAATCATGTGTGACGTAGAGTGTATGTTCCACCAGTTTCATGTGAAAGCAGAAGACCAAAATTATCTGCGGTTCCTTTGGTGAGAGAACGGAGATCTAGAGTCTCAACCCTCAGTGTATTGTATGAAGGTCGACTTGTTAGGCGCAGCTTCATCTCCTGGTTGCGCCAACTATGGTCTCAAACATCTTGCTGCCGAAGGATGAGGAAGCTTCAGCGAGAAGTCTATCCAGTTCATAGAAAGGAACTTTTATGTTGATGCTGGGTTGACGAGTGTATCGTCTGAAGCTGAAGCGGCCCAGCTGGTGAAAGAAGCAAGGGAGCCTTGCAGCATCAGAAAACTTTGGTTGCACAAGTTTATCTCTAACAGCAAGGAAGTTATAGCCACAATTCCCAAGGAAGAATGTGCTGAGCGTGCCAATGACCTGGATATGGCTCTGGGTGAACCACACATGGAGAGAGCGCTTGGTGTACTGTGGTGTGTCGCATCAGACGAGTTCCAGTTTAGAGTAGTTGTCAAAGAGGGCCCACTCACAAGAATAGGAGTGTTGTCTACAGTAGCCTCTGTATATGATACGTTTGGGTTTATGGCACCCTTTGTCCTGGCAGGGAAGCAGATCTTGCAGCAGATGTGTCGTGACAAGATCGACTGGGATGACCCCCTTCCAGATGACCTACGTTCCCCGTGGGATTTCTGGCTGCAAAGTCTACAAAACTTATCTGAATTAAGGATTCAACAAGGCTACTTGCCATCAAGTTTCAAGGAAGTGCAGAGTTATGAGCTCCATCACTTCTCTGATGCTAGTACCTCAGCTTATGGAGAGTGCTCATACCTCAGAACAATCAGCACAACAGGAGAAGTTCATTGCTCCCTAGTTATGGGGAAGTCGAGAGTCGCCCCTTCCAAGGTTACGACCATACCACGACTGGAACAGCAGCGGTGGTAGCTGTTCGAACAAGTGACATGCTGAAAAAGGAGCTAGAGATACAAGGTCTACAGGAATACTTCTGGACAGACTCGACGGTAGTTCTTGGCAACATCAACAATGAAGCCAGAAGATTCTACATCTTTGTACCTAACCGTATTCAACGCATTAAGCAAAGCACAGATCCCGAACAATGGAGATATGTGACCTCTGAAGAAAATCCTGCGGATCACGCTTCCAGAGGTCTCACATCAGAACAGCTCATGGCTTCAAACTGGTTCGCAGGTCCAGATGAAGAACTTCCCAAAGGAAAAGTCACGGTGGGAGAGATCTCAGACAATGACCCAGAGCTGCAGAATTCCCTGGTCCATGATACCCAGGCAAAGGAAGAAAGATTGTTACTAGATCACCTTCACAAGTTCTGAGACTGGACAAGAGTGGTGAAAGCTATTGCCAGGCTCAAACGACATGTCAAGGAAGCCATGGGTTTAAAACTGAGGTCCAGTGAAGCTACAAGCATAGAAGAAAGGAGAGAGGCAGAGCTCACCATTATAGAGATGGTTCAAGAAGCAGCCTTCTCCCATGAGATACACAACCTTAGGCACCAGAAAGACATCAAGACCAAAGATAAAGCAAGCAAGTTGCATAAATTGAGTCCATTTCTGGATGAGCAAGGTCTCCTCAGGTTGGGAGGTCACTTGGCTCATGCAACTCTTCGTTCCCATGTGAAGCATCCTGCAGTCCTGCCGAGAGACAACCACTTGTCAGTGCTGCTCATCAAGCACTATCGTGAATGAGTTCGACACCAAGGACGTGGAATGAAGATCAATGAGCTGCAATCCAACGGTATATGGATCCTAGGATGCAGCAAAGCAGTTTCCTCTCACATTTACAATTGTGTGAAATGCAGGAAATTCAGAAGATGTACAGAAGAGCAAAGGATGGCAGATCTTCCAAAGGAACGCATGGTAGGCTAGTTGAGAACAAGTTCTCATTTACAACTGTGACCTGGCCAAGAATAAAGCAAAGCAGTTCGACACATACAACACCACAGAGTTACACATGGAATAAACAAAAGTACAGTCAATATTACAGTAGAAAAAGTCTATATACAGTGTGTGCAAATGAGGTAAGATAAGGGAGGTAAGGCGATAAATAGGTGGCGAAGTAATTAAAATTGAGCAATTAATCACTGGAGTGATTGATGTGCAGAAGATGAATGTGCAAGTAAAGATAATGGGGTGCGAAGGAGCAAGATAAATAAATAAAATCAGTATGGGATGAGGTAGTTGGATGGGCTATTGACAGATGGGCTATGTACAGGTGCAGTGATCTGTGAGCTGCTCTGGTGTTTAAAGCTAGTGAGGGAGATATGAGTCTACAGCTTCAGTGATTTTTGCAGTTCGGTCCAGTCATTGGCCGCAGAAAACTGGAATGAAAGGCGGCCATAGGAGGAATTGGCTTTGGGGGTGACTAGTGAGATATACCTTCTGGAGCGCATGCTACAGGCGGGTGCTGCTATGGTGAACAGTGAGCTGAGATAAGGCGGGGCTTTACCTTGCAGAGACTTGTAGATGACCTGGAGCCAGTAGGTTTGCCGACAAGTAAGAAGTGAGTGCCAGCCAACGAGAGCGTACAGGTCGCAGTGGTGGGTCATATATGAGGCTTTGGTGACAAAATGGATGGCACTGTGATAGACTGCATCCAATTTGTTGAGTAGAGTGTCAGAGGCTATTTTGTAAATCACCAAAGTCGAGGATCGGTATGATGGTCAGTTTTACGAGGGTATGATTGGCAGCATGAGTGAAGGAGGCTTTGTTGTGAAATAGAATGCCGATTCTAGATTTCATTTTGGATTGGAGATGCTTAATGTGAGACTTGAAGGAGAGTTTACAGTCTAACCAGACACCTAGGTATTTGTAGTTGTCCACATATTCTAAGTCAGAACCGTCCAGAGTAGTGATGCTGGATGGGCGGGCAGGTGCGGGCATCGATCGGTTGAAGACCATGCATTTAGTTTTACTTGCATTTAAGAGCAGTTGGATGCAACGGAAGTAGAGTTGTATGGCATTGAAGCTCGTCTGGAGGTTAGTTTACACAGTGTCCAAAGAGGGGCCAGAAATATACAGAATGGTGTCATCTGCGTAGAGGTGGATCAGAGAATCACCAGCAGCAAGAGCGACATCATTGATGTATACAGAGAAGAGATTCGGCCCGAGAATTGAACCCTATGGCACCCCCATAGAGACTGCCAGAGGTCCAGACAACAGGCCCTCCGATTTGACACACTGAACTCTATCAGAGCAGTAGTTGGTGAACCAGGTCAGGCAGTCATTTGAGAAACCAAGGCTGTTTAGTCTGTTGATAAGAATGTGGTGATTGACAGAGTCGAAAGCCTTGGCCAGGTTGATGAATACGGCTGCCCAGTAATGTCTCTTATCGATGGCGGTTATGATATCGTTTAGGACCTTGAGCGTGGCTGAGGTGCACCCGTGACCAGCGCGGAAACCAGATTGCATAGTGGAGAAGGTACGGTGGGATTCGTTACAGTCGGTAATCTGTTTGTTATCTTGGCTTTCGAAGACCTTAGAAAGGCAGGGTAGAATAGATATAGGTCTGTAGCAGTTTGGGTCTAGAGTATCTCCCCCTTTGAAGAGAGGGATGATCGCTGCAACTTTCCAATCTTTGTGAATCTCAGACAAGAGACATCTCAGAGGTTGAACATACTAGTAATAGGGGTTGCAACAATTTCGGCAGGTAATTATAGAAAGAGAGGGTCCAGATTGTCTAGCCCAGCTGATTTGTAGGGGTCCAGATTTTGCAGCTCTTTCAGAACATTACCTATCTGGATTTGGGTGAAGGAGAAATGGGGGAGGCTTGGGCGAGTTGCTGTGGGGGGTGCCGGGCAGTTAACTGGGGTTGGGGTAGCCAAATGGAAAGCATGGCCGGCCATAGAGAAATGCTTATTGAAATTCTCAATTATAGTGGATTTATCAGTGGTGACAGTGCTTCCTATCCTCAGTGCAGTGGGAAGCTGGGAGGAGGTGCTCTTATTCTCCATGGACTTTACAGTGTCCCAGAACTTTTTTGAGTTTGTGATACAGGATGAACATTTCTGTTTGAAAAGATAGCCTTAGCTTTCATTTACATTTACATTACATTACATTTAAGTCATTTAGCAGACGCTCTTATCCAGAGCGACTTACAAATTGGTGCATTCACCTTATGACATCCAGTGGAACAGCCACTTTACAATAGTGCATCTAAATCTTTTAAGGGGGGTGAGAAGGATTACTTTATCCTATCCTAGGTATTCCTTAAAGAGGTGGGGTTTCAGGTGTCTTTCAATACTAATGCAGTACGCCACAGGGTGTTTTTGTGCTGGTCACGGGCAGTCAGGTCTGGAGAGAACCAAGGGCTATATCTTTTTCTGGTTCTACATTTTTTGTACGGGGCATGCTTATTTAAGATGCTGAGGAAGGCACTTTTAAAGAATAACCAGGCATCCTTTACTGACGGGATGAGGTCAATATCCTTCCAGTATACCCGGGCCAGGTCGATTAGAAAGGCCTGCTCGCTGGAGTGTTTTAGGGAGTGTTTGACAGTGATGAAGGGTGGTCGTTTGACCGCAGACCCATTACGGATGCAGGCAATGAGGCAGTGATCGCTGAGTTCTTGGTTGAAAACAGCAGAGGTGTATTTGGAGGGCAAGTTGGTTAGGATGATATCTATGAGGGTAATAAGTGACTTACTAATAAGTCACTCATAAGACAAGAAGGTTGTAAGAGTGTGCTTAACTGTATTTTCATTTACTTTAGAGTTCTCACGGAAGGTGATAATTCTGACTAAAACTACAGAATAAAGCCGCCATTTAAAATCACGGTTGTGCTCGTGGTTACTGGAGGGAGCTATACTAGTCGAGGCAGGCTGAGTGCTGGGGTTGACTGGGGTTGGGCTGCTGACCAGAATACTCAATATCTCCTCTCTCCTCCTCCCCTCTCTCTCTCTCTCTCTCTCTCTCTCTCTCTCTCTCTCTCTCTCTCTCTCTCTCTCTCTCCTCTTGCCTCTTCTCTCCGTCTCTCTTCCTGACACTTCTCTCTCTCTCGCCCTGTTCCCTGCGTCTTTCTTTCTTCCAAGATGCTTCATGTAACATGCACAGCCCTTACGGTCCAAGAGTGTTGCTCAGCGTGTGGTGTGTATGTGTCTGTGTCTAGACTAGAGGCCAGCAGGGCTGCTAAGTCCTGAAGCAGGAATTCAGAAGAGTTATTTGAGGTCCAAATGGTAGCCAGCTACTGGCCATTTCCACCTCCATGAGCCACATCGCCCATCTACTACAGAGATAATGGCTGCAGCTACAGGACATAATTAGGAGACACTGCCCTTGCCCTGTGTGTGTGTGTATGTGTGTGTGTGTAGTCCTTTGTGTATGTCCGATGGCTGGGTGGTGGCAGAGTGATGGATGGATCCATTTAATGTCATGTGTGTGTGTGTGTGTGTGTGTGTGTGTGTGTGTGTGTGTGTGTGTGTGTGTGTGTGTGTGTGTGTGTGTGTGTGTGTGTGTGTGTGTGTGTGTGTGTGTGTGTGTGTGTGTGTGTGTGTATGTGTCTCCCAGGTCAGCATTGCATACAAGGCAGATCTTTAACCTCAGCTTCTATCTCGTCTCTTTGTGCTAAATGCATTGGATCACACATATCTATTAGTATGTATGAGCGGCAGACATCCAGCCAGCCAAGTCAGCCAGGGGTTGTGTCCCAAATGGTACCTTATTCCCTATATAGTGCCCTACTTTTGACCATGGCCCATAATGCTCCGGTCAAAAGTAGTGCACCATGTAGGGAATAGGGTGCCATTTGGGATACACCCAGACAGTAGCTCCTCCAATGACTATGCCCGGTACTGAGTTTGACATGATCCTTCTATCCATCCCAAATCACGTCACACTTCATTCCCCGCCGCACACCGGGAGGAGGCTGGCCAGTTCACGTTTAATCATCTTCATGGTTGCCTTTAGCCTTTTGGGGGCCTTAAGTAAGATTTGTTCACGCCCCCTAACAAATTTCATGAAGTTCTTCTCATTTTTCTGTGAGACAGTTTTACAGCTAATTTCCTGCAATTCTACACATTTTGCCGTTACTTATGCCATGTAAGAGGTATGTTAAGGATATCTAAGTGAGAGTGACTAACACAATCAATGGGGGCCCCTAGGCACATGCCCTTTGTGATCTGTCTGTATTCAGCCACGATTACTACACATTTAGATAGCTGGCTAGACTAATTTACTAATCTAAAAATTGCTAGCTTACATGGCTAATTGAGTGATTGTCAGTGATTGACATAACAAGAAGAGAACCACTGATGCACAACCACATTTTGAACTTGCACTTTGTTCATTCTACTCTTTTAACTTTCTAATTAAACTTTTCTAACTCTTCCTAACTTGCTTTTGCCTGGAGCCTTCTGTCGTGGAAAATACCACCATGGACACCTGAAGTTAATATTAAAACATTCTTTATTATCAGCAAGCAGTAGAGGTTCCAACAAGCTTAATACACCAAGTAGTACACGACCGTCAGCAGCTCCGCCTGTGGCAGTCCCGTTAGTTTTCTTATATACTGCTTGCAAGAGAAGTTATATTTGCATGATTTCACTTATTCATTATTCATAATGATTTCATCATTAACATTTGGTTCAGCTGAGACCTTGAAACTGAGACACTTTTCGGTTCTCAAAACAATGTTCTGCGCGTACTGCCACATTGCTTATACTGATTCCTCCCAGGCACGATCGAATGGTCACTTGCATGAACCCAGTCGAATTGTTTATTAGAAAAGCACAAACTAAAAACTTTTCTTCACATTCCCTCCTCTTATGATAATTATCGATACATTTTTAAGGTACGCATTAGATTATAGCTTATTTTAAAAGGAGGTTCTTCTATTAAAGTAAGCAAAATCAACACAT